>NC_091187.1:43166114-43369469 GCF_040958095.1 Procambarus clarkii | reverse complement strand
ATTTTAAGCAAGTTTTCTTGCATTTTGTTTCGTACTAAAAATCATCGAATTCAGCAATATTTTGACGTCTATCATCCCCTTTTCCTTTATGTGACAAACAAATATCATCGAATTAGGCAATATTTTGCTGTTTTTCCACGTTTTTGTGAGTTTTCAGTTTATTGCTATTAATTCATTAAATATACGATAAAAATGATGCAAACACATAATTGATTAGAAACTAACCTTAAACACTTCATTTTCAATCAACTATTTGTTTCTCGTTAAAATACTGAGTAAGATATTGAAAAGGGGAGAAGTTTTGTTTTTATTGCATATATCGACGTTTCAGCCGGATTAGAGCGTTTTTACGTGTGCATCTTCCATCGGTAATATTAACGGAAAATCAGGAACATTTTAGTTAATTCTAATGAAAACACATTGATTTTTATCATTTGTATTGGAAACAACCATGTCAATTGTCTTTTCTTGAATCTAAATAATACGAAACCTCGCTCTAAGGTTTGAAGTTAAAATCCTCAAATATGGTAATATAGTGACTTTTGTCACGTTATTCATGTAGTGTGATTTTAGATATATATATTAGTTTTTAAAATATTTCGATACTACGTCATGTTTTCTCACGATATGTGATTTGGCCGTCATATCTCAGAATTTCGCAAATTTTGCATTTTTAAGCAAGTTTTCTTGCATTTTGTTTTGTACTAAAATCACCGAATTTAGCAATATTTTGACGTTTATCATCCTCTTTTCCTTTATGTGATTTAAACGAAATATCATCGAATTAGGCAATATTTGGCCGTTTTTCAACGTTTTTGTGAATTTTCAGTTTATAGTTATAAATTCATTATATACACGCTAAAAATTATGCAAACACATAATTGATCAGAAAATAACCTTAAATACTTCATTTTCAAAAACAAATAGATGATTATCTATTTGTTTCTCGTTAAAATACTGAGTAAGATATTGAAAAAGGGAGAAGTTCTGTTTTTATTGCATATATCGACGTTTCAGCCGGATTAGAACGGTTTTACGTATACATCTTCAATCGGTAATATAAACCGAAAATCAGGAACATTTTAGTTAATTTTAATGAAAACACATTGATTTTTATCATTTGTATTGGAAGCAACATCTTTATACTTCTTTTCAACGGTCTAAAAAATAAGAAACGTCGTTTTATGATTCGAAGTTAAAAACACAAATTGGGTATAATAATGATTTTTGTCACGTTTTTCATATAGTTTGTTATTACGTAAATATATTCATTTTTACCAATATTTTGAGACTATTTCATGTAGTATCACGTTCGTGATTTGGCCTTCAAATCTCAGATTTTCGCATAATATTGCATTTTAAGCAAGTTTTCTTGCATTTTGTTTCGTACTAAAAATCATCGTATTCAACAATATTTTGACGTCTATCATCACCTTTTCCTTTATGTGACATAAACAAAATATCATCGAATTAGGCAATATTTTGCTGTTTTTCCACGTTTTTGTGAGTTTTCAGTTTATTGCTATTAATTCATTAAATATACAATAAAAATGATGCAAACACATAATTGCTAAGAAATTAACTTTAAACACTTCATTTCCAATCAACTATTTGTTTCTCGTTAAAATACTGTATAAGATATTGAAAAGGGGAGAAGTTCTGTTTTTATTGCATATATCGACGTTTCAGCCGGATTAGAGCGGTTTTACGTGTACATCTTCCATCGGTAATATAAACGGAAAATCAGGAACATTTTAGTTAATTCTAATGAAAACACATTGATTTTTATCATTTGTATTGGAAACAACATTGTCAAATGCCTTTTCTTGGATCTAAATAATTCGAAACCTCGCTCTATGATTTGAAGTTAAAATCCTCAAATATGGTAATATAGTGACTTTTTTCACGTTATTCATGTAGTGTGATTTTATGTAAATATATTAGTTTTTACCAATATTTCGATACTACTTCATGTTTTCTCACGATATGTGATTTGGCCTTCATATCTCAGAATTTCGCAAATTTTGCATTTTTAAGCAAGTTTTCTGGCATTTTGTTTTGTACTAAAAATCATCGAATTTAGCAATATTTTGACCTTAATCATCCCCTTTTCTTTTATTAGATTTAAACAAAATATCATCGAATAAGGCAACATTTTGCCGTTTTTCCACGTTTTTGTGAATTTTCAGTTTATTGTTATAAATTCATTATAAACACGCTAAAAATTTTGCAAACACATAATTGATCAGAAAATAACCTTAAATACTTCATTTTCAAAAACAAATAGATGATTATCTATTTGTTTCTCGTTAAAATACTGAGTAAGATATTGAAAAAGGGAGAAGTTCTGTTTTTATTGCATATATCGACGTTTCAGCCGGATTAGAACGGTTTTACGTGTACATCTTCAATCGGTAATATAAACCGAAAATCAGGAACATTTTAGTTAATTTTAATGAAAACACATTGATTTTTATCATTTGTATTGGAAGCAACATCTTTATACTTCTTTTCAACGGTCTAAAAAATAAGAAACGTCGTTTTATGATTCGAAGTTAAAAACCACAAATTGGGTATAATAATGATTTTTGTCACGTTTTTCATATAGTTTGTTATTACGTAAATATATTCATTTTTACCAATATTTTGAGACTATTTCATGTAGTATCACGTTCGTGATTTGGCCTTCAAATCTCAGATTTTCGCATAATATTGCATTTTAAGCAAGTTTTCTTGCATTTTGTTTCGTACTAAAAATCATCGTATTCAACAATATTTTGACGTCTATCATCACCTTTTCCTTTATGTGACATAAACAAAATATCATCGAATTAGGCAATATTTTGCTGTTTTTCCACGTTTTTGTGAGTTTTCAGTTTATTGCTATTAATTCATTAAATATACGATAAAAATGATGCAAACACATAATTGCTAAGAAATTAACTTTAAACACTTCATTTCCAATCAACTATTTGTTTCTCGTTAAAATACTGTATAAGATATTGAAAAGGGGAGAAGTTCTGTTTTTATTGCATATATCGACGTTTCAGCCGGATTAGAGCGGTTTTACGTGTACATCTTCCATCGGTAATATAAACGGAAAATCAGGAACATTTTAGTTAATTCTAATGAAAACACATTGATTTTTATCATTTGTATTGGAAACAACATTGTCAAATGCCTTTTCTTGGATCTAAATAATTCGAAACCTCGCTCTATGATTTGAAGTTAAAATCCTCAAATATGGTAATATAGTGACTTTTTTCACGTTATTCATGTAGTGTGATTTTATGTAAATATATTAGTTTTTACCAATATTTCGATACTACTTCATGTTTTCTCACGATATGTGATTTGGCCTTCATATCTCAGAATTTCGCAAATTTTGCATTTTTAAGCAAGTTTTCTGGCATTTTGTTTTGTACTAAAAATCATCGAATTTAGCAATATTTTGACCTTAATCATCCCCTTTTCTTTTATTAGATTTAAACAAAATATCATCGAATAAGGCAACATTTTGCCGTTTTTCCACGTTTTTGTGAATTTTCAGTTTATTGTTATAAATTCATTATAAACACGCTAAAAATTTTGCAAACACATAATTGATCAGAAAATAACCTTAAATACTTCATTTTCAAAAACAAATAGATGATTATCTATTTGTTTCTCGCTAAAATACTGAGTAAGATATTGAAAAAGGGAGAAGTTCTGTTTTTATTGCATATATCGACGTTTCAGCCGGATTAGAACGGTTTTACGTGTACATCTTCAATCGGTAATATAAACCGAAAATCAGGAACATTTTAGTTAATTTTAATGAAAACACATTGATTTTTATCATTTGTATTGGAAGCAACATCTTTATACTTCTTTTCAACGGTCTAAAAAATAAGAAACGTCGTTTTATGATTCGAAGTTAAAAACCACAAATTGGGTATAATAATGATTTTTGTCACGTTTTTCATATAGTTTGTTATTACGTAAATATATTCATTTTTACCAATATTTTGAGACTATTTCATGTAGTATCACGTTCGTGATTTGGCCTTCAAATCTCAGATTTTCGCATAATATTGCATTTTAAGCAAGTTTTCTTGCATTTTGTTTCGTACTAAAAATCATCGTATTCAACAATATTTTGACGTCTATCATCACCTTTTCCTTTATGTGACATAAACAAAATATCATCGAATTAGGCAATATTTTGCTGTTTTTCCACGTTTTTGTGAGTTTTCAGTTTATTGCTATTAATTCATTAAATATACGATAAAAATGATGCAAACACATAATTGCTAAGAAATTAACTTTAAACACTTCATTTCCAATCAACTATTTGTTTCTCGTTAAAATACTGAATAAGATATTGAAAAGGGGAGAAGTTCTGTTTTTATTGCATATATCGACGTTTCAGCCGGATTAGAGCGGTTTTACGTGTACATCTTCCATCGGTAATATAAACGGAAAATCAGGAACATTTTAGTTAATTCAAATGAAAACACATTGATTTTTATCATTTGTATTGGAAACAACATTGTCAAATGCCTTTTCTTGGATCTATATAATTCGAAACCTCGCTCTATGATTTGAAGTTAAAATCCTCAAATATGGTAATATAGTGACTTTTTTCACGTTATTCATGTAGTGTGATTTTATGTAAATATATTAGTTTTTACCAATATTTCGATACTACTTCATGTTTTCTCACGATATGTGATTTGGCCTTCATATCTCAGAATTTCGCAAATTTTGCATTTTTAAGCAAGTTTTCTGGCATTTTGTTTTGTACTAAAAATCATCGAATTTAGCAATATTTTGACCTTAATCATCCCCTTTTCTTTTATTAGATTTAAACAAAATATCATCGAATAAGGCAATATTTTGCCGTTTTTCCACGTTTTTGTGAATTTTCAGTTTATTGTTATAAATTCATTATATACACGCTAAAAATTATGCAAACACATAATTGATCAGAAAATAACCTTAAATACTTCATTTTCAAAAACAAATAGATGATTATCTATTTGTTTCTCGTTAAAATACTGAGTAAGATATTGAAAAAGGGAGAAGTTCTGTTTTTATTGCATATATCGACGTTTCAGCCGGATTAGAACGGTTTTACGTGTACATCTTCAATCGGTAATATAAACCGAAAATCAGGAACATTTTAGTTAATTTTAATGAAAACACATTGATTTTTATCATTTGTATTGGAAGCAACATCTTTATACTTCTTTTCAACGGTCTTAAAAATAAGAAACGTCGTTTTATGATTCGAAGTTAAAAACCACAAATTGGGTATAATAATGATTTTTGTCACGTTTTTCATATAGTTTGTTATTACGTAAATATATTCATTTTTACCAATATTTTGAGACTATTTCATGTAGTATCACGTTCGTGATTTGGCCTTCAAATCTCAGATTTTCGCATAATATTGCATTTTAAGCAAGTTTTCTTGCATTTTGTTTCGTACTAAAAATCATCGTATTCAACAATATTTTGACGTCTATCATCACCTTTTCCTTTATGTGACATAAACAAAATATCATCGAATTAGGCAATATTTTGCTGTTTTTCCACGTTTTTGTGAGTTTTCAGTTTATTGCTATTAATTCATTAAATATACGATAAAAATGATGCAAACACATAATTGCTAAGAAATTAACTTTAAACACTTCATTTACAATCAACTATTTGTTTCTCGTTAAAATACTGAATAAGATATTGAAAAGGGGAGAAGTTCTGTTTTTATTGCATATATCGACGTTTCAGCCGGATTAGAGCGGTTTTACGTGTACATCTTCCATCGGTAATATAAACGGAAAATCAGGAACATTTTAGTTAATTCTAATGAAAACACATTGATTTTTATCATTTGTATTGGAAACAACATTGTCAAATGCCTTTTCTTGGATCTAAATAATTCGAAACCTCGCTCTATGATTTGAAGTTAAAATCCTCAAATATGGTAATATAGTGACTTTTTTCACGTTATTCATGTAGTGTGATTTTATGTAAATATATTAGTTTTTACCAATATTTCGATACTACTTCATGTTTTCTCACGATATGTGATTTGGCCTTCATATCTCAGAATTTCGCAAATTTTGCATTTTTAAGCAAGTTTTCTGGCATTTTGTTTTGTACTAAAAATCATCGAATTTAGCAATATTTTGACCTTAATCATCCCCTTTTCTTTTATTAGATTTAAACAAAATATCATCGAATAAGGCAATATTTTGCCGTTTTTCCACGTTTTTGTGAATTTTCAGTTTATTGTTATAAATTCATTATAAACACGCTAAAAATTTTGCAAACACATAATTGATCAGAAAATAACCTTAAATACTTCATTTTCAAAAACAAATAGATGATTATCTATTTGTTTCTCGTTAAAATACTGAGTAAGATATTGAAAAAGGGAGAAGTTCTGTTTTTATTGCATATATCGACGTTTCAGCCGGATTAGAACGGTTTTACGTATACATCTTCAATCGGTAATATAAACCGAAAATCAGGAACATTTTAGTTAATTTTAATGAAAACACATTGATTTTTATCATTTGTATTGGAAGCAACATCTTTATACTTCTTTTCAACGGTCTAAAAAATAAGAAACGTCGTTTTATGATTCGAAGTTAAAAACCACAAATTGGGTATAATAATGATTTTTGTCACGTTTTTCATATAGTTTGTTATTACGTAAATATATTCATTTTTACCAATATTTTGAGACTATTTCATGTAGTATCACGTTCGTGATTTGGCCTTCAAATCTCAGATTTTCGCATAATATTGCATTTTAAGCAAGTTTTCTTGCATTTTGTTTCGTACTAAAAATCATCGTATTCAACAATATTTTGACGTCTATCATCACCTTTTCCTTTATGTGACATAAACAAAATATCATCGAATTAGGCAATATTTTGCTGTTTTTCCACGTTTTTGTGAGTTTTCAGTTTATTGCTATTAATTCATTAAATATACGATAAAAATGATGCAAACACATAATTGCTAAGAAATTAACTTTAAACACTTCATTTCCAATCAACTATTTGTTTCTCGTTAAAATACTGTATAAGATATTGAAAAGGGGAGAAGTTCTGTTTTTATTGCATATATCGACGTTTCAGCCAGATTAGAGCGGTTTTACGTGTACATCTTCCATCGGTAATATAAACGGAAAATCAGGAACATTTTAGTTAATTCTAATGAAAACACATTGATTTTTATCATTTGTATTGGAAACAACATTGTCAAATGCCTTTTCTTGGATCTAAATAATTCGAAACCTCGCTCTATGATTTGAAGTTAAAATCCTCAAATATGGTAATATAGTGACTTTTTTCACGTTATTCATGTAGTGTGATTTTATGTAAATATATTAGTTTTTACCAATATTTCGATACTACTTCATGTTTTCTCACGATATGTGATTTGGCCTTCATATCTCAGAATTTCGCAAATTTTGCATTTTTAAGCAAGTTTTCTGGCATTTTGTTTTGTACTAAAAATCATCGAATTTAGCAATATTTTGACCTTAATCATCCCCTTTTCTTTTATTAGATTTAAACAAAATATCATCGAATAAGGCAACATTTTGCCGTTTTTCCACGTTTTTGTGAATTTTCAGTTTATTGTTATAAATTCATTATAAACACGCTAAAAATTTTGCAAACACATAATTGATCAGAAAATAACCTTAAATACTTCATTTTCAAAAACAAATAGATGATTATCTATTTGTTTCTCGTTAAAATACTGAGTAAGATATTGAAAAAGGGAGAAGTTCTGTTTTTATTGCATATATCGACGTTTCAGCCGGATTAGAACGGTTTTACGTGTACATCTTCAATCGGTAATATAAACCGAAAATCAGGAACATTTTAGTTAATTTTAATGAAAACACATTGATTTTTATCATTTGTATTGGAAGCAACATCTTTATACTTCTTTTCAACGGTCTAAAAAATAAGAAACGTCGTTTTATGATTCGAAGTTAAAAACCACAAATTGGGTATAATAATGATTTTTGTCACGTTTTTCATATAGTTTGTTATTACGTAAATATATTCATTTTTACCAATATTTTGAGACTATTTCATGTAGTATCACGTTCGTGATTTGGCCTTCAAATCTCAGATTTTCGCATAATATTGCATTTTAAGCAAGTTTTCTTGCATTTTGTTTCGTACTAAAAATCATCGTATTCAACAATATTTTGACGTCTATCATCACCTTTTCCTTTATGTGACATAAACAAAATATCATCGAATTAGGCAATATTTTGCTGTTTTTCCACGTTTTTGTGAGTTTTCAGTTTATTGCTATTAATTCATTAAATATACGATAAAAATGATGCAAACACATAATTGCTAAGAAATTAACTTTAAACACTTCATTTCCAATCAACTATTTGTTTCTCGTTAAAATACTGTATAAGATATTGAAAAGGGGAGAAGTTCTGTTTTTATTGCATATATCGACGTTTCAGCCGGATTAGAGCGGTTTTACGTGTACATCTTCCATCGGTAATATAAACGGAAAATCAGGAACATTTTAGTTAATTCTAATGAAAACACATTGATTTTTATCATTTGTATTGGAAACAACATTGTCAAATGCCTTTTCTTGGATCTAAATAATTCGAAACCTCGCTCTATGATTTGAAGTTAAAATCCTCAAATATGGTAATATAGTGACTTTTTTCACGTTATTCATGTAGTGTGATTTTATGTAAATATATTAGTTTTTACCAATATTTCGATACTACTTCATGTTTTCTCACGATATGTGATTTGGCCTTCATATCTCAGAATTTCGCAAATTTTGCATTTTTAAGCAAGTTTTCTGGCATTTTGTTTTGTACTAAAAATCATCGAATTTAGCAATATTTTGACCTTAATCATCCCCTTTTCTTTTATTAGATTTAAACAAAATATCATCGAATAAGGCAACATTTTGCCGTTTTTCCACGTTTTTGTGAATTTTCAGTTTATTGTTATAAATTCATTATAACACGCTAAAAATTTTGCAAACACATAATTGATCAGAAAATAACCTTAAATACTTCATTTTCAAAAACAAATAGATGATTATCTATTTGTTTCTCGTTAAAATACTGAGTAAGATATTGAAAAAGGGAGAAGTTCTGTTTTTATTGCATATATCGACGTTTCAGCCGGATTAGAACGGTTTTACGTGTACATCTTCAATCGGTAATATAAACCGAAAATCAGGAACATTTTAGTTAATTTTAATGAAAACACATTGATTTTTATCATTTGTATTGGAAGCAACATCTTTATACTTCTTTTCAACGGTCTAAAAAATAAGAAACGTCGTTTTATGATTCGAAGTTAAAAACCACAAATTGGGTATAATAATGATTTTTGTCACGTTTTTCATATAGTTTGTTATTACGTAAATATATTCATTTTTACCAATATTTTGAGACTATTTCATGTAGTATCACGTTCGTGATTTGGCCTTCAAATCTCAGATTTTCGCATAATATTGCATTTTAAGCAAGTTTTCTTGCATTTTGTTTCGTACTAAAAATCATCGTATTCAACAATATTTTGACGTCTATCATCACCTTTTCCTTTATGTGACATAAACAAAATATCATCGAATTAGGCAATATTTTGCTGTTTTTCCACGTTTTTGTGAGTTTTCAGTTTATTGCTATTAATTCATTAAATATACAATAAAAATGATGCAAACACATAATTGCTAAGAAATTAACTTTAAACACTTCATTTCCAATCAACTATTTGTTTCTCGTTAAAATACTGTATAAGATATTGAAAAGGGGAGAAGTTCTGTTTTTATTGCATATATCGACGTTTCAGCCGGATTAGAGCGGTTTTACGTGTACATCTTCCATCGGTAATATAAACGGAAAATCAGGAACATTTTAGTTAATTCTAATGAAAACACATTGATTTTTATCATTTGTATTGGAAACAACATTGTCAAATGCCTTTTCTTGGATCTAAATAATTCGAAACCTCGCTCTATGATTTGAAGTTAAAATCCTCAAATATGGTAATATAGTGACTTTTTTCACGTTATTCATGTAGTGTGATTTTATGTAAATATATTAGTTTTTACCAATATTTCGATACTACTTCATGTTTTCTCACGATATGTGATTTGGCCTTCATATCTCAGAATTTCGCAAATTTTGCATTTTTAAGCAAGTTTTCTGGCATTTTGTTTTGTACTAAAAATCATCGAATTTAGCAATATTTTGACCTTAATCATCCCCTTTTCTTTTATTAGATTTAAACAAAATATCATCGAATAAGGCAACATTTTGCCGTTTTTCCACGTTTTTGTGAATTTTCAGTTTATTGTTATAAATTCATTATAAACACGCTAAAAATTTTGCAAACACATAATTGATCAGAAAATAACCTTAAATACTTCATTTTCAAAAACAAATAGATGATTATCTATTTGTTTCTCGTTAAAATACTGAGTAAGATATTGAAAAAGGGAGAAGTTCTGTTTTTATTGCATATATCGACGTTTCAGCCGGATTAGAACGGTTTTACGTGTACATCTTCAATCGGTAATATAAACCGAAAATCAGGAACATTTTAGTTAATTTTAATGAAAACACATTGATTTTTATCATTTGTATTGGAAGCAACATCTTTATACTTCTTTTCAACGGTCTAAAAAATAAGAAACGTCGTTTTATGATTCGAAGTTAAAAACCACAAATTGGGTATAATAATGATTTTTGTCACGTTTTTCATATAGTTTGTTATTACGTAAATATATTCATTTTTACCAATATTTTGAGACTATTTCATGTAGTATCACGTTCGTGATTTGGCCTTCAAATCTCAGATTTTCGCATAATATTGCATTTTAAGCAAGTTTTCTTGCATTTTGTTTCGTACTAAAAATCATCGTATTCAACAATATTTTGACGTCTATCATCACCTTTTCCTTTATGTGACATAAACAAAATATCATCGAATTAGGCAATATTTTGCTGTTTTTCCACGTTTTTGTGAGTTTTCAGTTTATTGCTATTAATTCATTAAATATACGATAAAAATGATGCAAACACATAATTGCTAAGAAATTAACTTTAAACACTTCATTTCCAATCAACTATTTGTTTCTCGTTAAAATACTGTATAAGATATTGAAAAGGGGAGAAGTTCTGTTTTTATTGCATATATCGACGTTTCAGCCGGATTAGAGCGGTTTTACGTGTACATCTTCCATCGGTAATATAAACGGAAAATCAGGAACATTTTAGTTAATTCTAATGAAAACACATTGATTTTTATCATTTGTATTGGAAACAACATTGTCAAATGCCTTTTCTTGGATCTAAATAATTCGAAACCTCGCTCTATGATTTGAAGTTAAAATCCTCAAATATGGTAATATAGTGACTTTTTTCACGTTATTCATGTAGTGTGATTTTATGTAAATATATTAGTTTTTACCAATATTTCGATACTACTTCATGTTTTCTCACGATATGTGATTTGGCCTTCATATCTCAGAATTTCGCAAATTTTGCATTTTTAAGCAAGTTTTCTGGCATTTTGTTTTGTACTAAAAATCATCGAATTTAGCAATATTTTGACCTTAATCATCCCCTTTTCTTTTATTAGATTTAAACAAAATATCATCGAATAAGGCAACATTTTGCCGTTTTTCCACGTTTTTGTGAATTTTCAGTTTATTGTTATAAATTCATTATAAACACGCTAAAAATTTTGCAAACACATAATTGATCAGAAAATAACCTTAAATACTTCATTTTCAAAAACAAATAGATGATTATCTATTTGTTTCTCGTTAAAATACTGAGTAAGATATTGAAAAAGGGAGAAGTTCTGTTTTTATTGCATATATCGACGTTTCAGCCGGATTAGAACGGTTTTACGTGTACATCTTCAATCGGTAATATAAACCGAAAATCAGGAACATTTTAGTTAATTTTAATGAAAACACATTGATTTTTATCATTTGTATTGGAAGCAACATCTTTATACTTCTTTTCAACGGTCTAAAAAATAAGAAACGTCGTTTTATGATTCGAAGTTAAAAACCACAAATTGGGTATAATAATGATTTTTGTCACGTTTTTCATATAGTTTGTTATTACGTAAATATATTCATTTTTACCAATATTTTGAGACTATTTCATGTAGTATCACGTTCGTGATTTGGCCTTCAAATCTCAGATTTTCGCATAATATTGCATTTTAAGCAAGTTTTCTTGCATTTTGTTTCGTACTAAAAATCATCGTATTCAACAATATTTTGACGTCTATCATCACCTTTTCCTTTATGTGACATAAACAAAATATCATCGAATTAGGCAATATTTTGCTGTTTTTCCACGTTTTTGTGAGTTTTCAGTTTATTGCTATTAATTCATTAAATATACGATAAAAATGATGCAAACACATAATTGCTAAGAAATTAACTTTAAACACTTCATTTCCAATCAACTATTTGTTTCTCGTTAAAATACTGAATAAGATATTGAAAAGGGGAGAAGTTCTGTTTTTATTGCATATATCGACGTTTCAGCCGGATTAGAGCGGTTTTACGTGTACATCTTCCATCGGTAATATAAACGGAAAATCAGGAACATTTTAGTTAATTCAAATGAAAACACATTGATTTTTATCATTTGTATTGGAAACAACATTGTCAAATGCCTTTTCTTGGATCTAAATAATTCGAAACCTCGCTCTATGATTTGAAGTTAAAATCCTCAAATATGGTAATATAGTGACTTTTTTCACGTTATTCATGTAGTGTGATTTTATGTAAATATATTAGTTTTTACCAATATTTCGATACTACTTCATGTTTTCTCACGATATGTGATTTGGCCTTCATATCTCAGAATTTCGCAAATTTTGCATTTTTAAGCAAGTTTTCTGGCATTTTGTTTTGTACTAAAAATCATCGAATTTAGCAATATTTTGACCTTAATCATCCCCTTTTCTTTTATTAGATTTAAACAAAATATCATCGAATAAGGCAATATTTTGCCGTTTTTCCACGTTTTTGTGAATTTTCAGTTTATTGTTATAAATTCATTATATACACGCTAAAAATTATGCAAACACATAATTGATCAGAAAATAACCTTAAATACTTCATTTTCAAAAACAAATAGATGATTATCTATTTGTTTCTCGTTAAAATACTGAGTAAGATATTGAAAAAGGGAGAAGTTCTGTTTTTATTGCATATATCGACGTTTCAGCCGGATTAGAACGGTTTTACGTGTACATCTTCAATCGGTAATATAAACCGAAAATCAGGAACATTTTAGTTAATTTTAATGAAAACACATTGATTTTTATCATTTGTATTGGAAGCAACATCTTTATACTTCTTTTCAACGGTCTTAAAAATAAGAAACGTCGTTTTATGATTCGAAGTTAAAAACCACAAATTGGGTATAATAATGATTTTTGTCACGTTTTTCATATAGTTTGTTATTACGTAAATATATTCATTTTTACCAATATTTTGAGACTATTTCATGTAGTATCACGTTCGTGATTTGGCCTTCAAATCTCAGATTTTCGCATAATATTGCATTTTAAGCAAGTTTTCTTGCATTTTGTTTCGTACTAAAAATCATCGTATTCAACAATATTTTGACGTCTATCATCACCTTTTCCTTTATGTGACATAAACAAAATATCATCGAATTAGGCAATATTTTGCTGTTTTTCCACGTTTTTGTGAGTTTTCAGTTTATTGCTATTAATTCATTAAATATACGATAAAAATGATGCAAACACATAATTGCTAAGAAATTAACTTTAAACACTTCATTTACAATCAACTATTTGTTTCTCGTTAAAATACTGAATAAGATATTGAAAAGGGGAGAAGTTCTGTTTTTATTGCATATATCGACGTTTCAGCCGGATTAGAGCGGTTTTACGTGTACATCTTCCATCGGTAATATAAACGGAAAATCAGGAACATTTTAGTTAATTCTAATGAAAACACATTGATTTTTATCATTTGTATTGGAAACAACATTGTCAAATGCCTTTTCTTGGATCTAAATAATTCGAAACCTCGCTCTATGATTTGAAGTTAAAATCCTCAAATATGGTAATATAGTGACTTTTTTCACGTTATTCATGTAGTGTGATTTTATGTAAATATATTAGTTTTTACCAATATTTCGATACTACTTCATGTTTTCTCACGATATGTGATTTGGCCTTCATATCTCAGAATTTCGCAAATTTTGCATTTTTAAGCAAGTTTTCTGGCATTTTGTTTTGTACTAAAAATCATCGAATTTAGCAATATTTTGACCTTAATCATCCCCTTTTCTTTTATTAGATTTAAACAAAATATCATCGAATAAGGCAATATTTTGCCGTTTTTCCACGTTTTTGTGAATTTTCAGTTTATTGTTATAAATTCATTATATACACGCTAAAAATTATGCAAACACATAATTGATCAGAAAATAACCTTAAATACTTCATTTTCAAAAACAAATAGATGATTATCTATTTGTTTCTCGTTAAAATACTGAGTAAGATATTGAAAAAGGGAGAAGTTCTGTTTTTATTGCATATATCGACGTTTCAGCCGGATTAGAACGGTTTTACGTGTACATCTTCATTCGGTAATATAAACCGAAAATCAGGAACATTTTAGTTAATTTTAATGAAAACACATTGATTTTTATCATTTGTATTGGAAGCAACATCTTTATACGTCTTTTCAATGGTCTAAAAAATACGAAACGTCGCTTTATGATTCGAAATTAAAAACCACAAATTGGGTATAATAATGACTTTTTTCACGTTTTTCATGTAGTTTGTTATTACGTAAATATATTCATTTTTACCAATATTTCGAGACTATTACATGTAATATCACGATACGTGATTTGGCCTTCAAATCTCAGATTTTCGCATAATAGTGCATTTTAAGCAAGTTTTCTTGCATTTTGTTTCGTACTAAAAATCATCGAATTCAGCAATATTTTGACGTCTATCATCCCCTTTTCCTTTATGTGACAAACAAAATATCATCGAATTAGGCAATATTTTGCTGTTTTTCCACGTTTTTGTGAGTTTTCAGTTTATTGCTATTAATTCATTAAATATACGATAAAAATGATGCAAACACATAATTGATTAGAAACTAACCTTAAACACTTCATTTTCAATCAACTATTTGTTTCTCGTTAAAATACTGAGTAAGATATTGAAAAGGGGAGAAGTTTTGTTTTTATTGCATATATCGACGTTTCAGCCGGATTAGAGCGTTTTTACGTGTGCATCTTCCATCGGTAATATTAACGGAAAATCAGGAACATTTTAGTTAATTCTAATGAAAACACATTGATTTTTATCATTTGTATTGGAAACAACCATGTCAATTGTCTTTTCTTGAATCTAAATAATACGAAACCTCGCTCTAAGGTTTGAAGTTAAAATCCTCAAATATGGTAATATAGTGACTTTTTTCACGTTATTCATGTAGTGTGATTTTAGATATATATATTAGTTTTTAAAAATATTTCGATACTACGTCATGTTTTCTCACGATATGTGATTTGGCCGTCATATCTCAGAATTTCGCAAATTTTGCATTTTTAAGCAAGTTTTCTTGCATTTTGTTTTGTACTAAAATCATCGAATTTAGCAATATTTTGACGTTTATCATCCTCTTTTCCTTTATGTGATTTAAACAAAATATCATCGAATTAGGCAATATTTTGCCGTTTTTCAACGTTTTTGTGAATTTTCAGTTTATAGTTATAAATTCATTATATACACGCTAAAAATTATGCAAACACATAATTGATCAGAAAATAACCTTAAATACTTCATTTTCAAAAACAAATAGATGATTATCTATTTGTTTCTCGTTAAAATACTGAGTAAGATATTGAAAAAGGGAGAAGTTCTGTTTTTATTGCATATATCGACGTTTCAGCCGGATTAGAACGGTTTTACGTGTACATCTTCAATCGGTAATATAAACCGAAAATCAGGAACATTTTAGTTAATTTTAATGAAAACACATTGATTTTTATCATTTGTATTGGAAGCAACATCTTTATACTTCTTTTCAACGGTCTAAAAAATAAGAAACGTCGTTTTATGATTCGAAGTTAAAAACCACAAATTGGGTATAATAATGATTTTTGTCACGTTTTTCATATAGTTTGTTATTACGTAAATATATTCATTTTTACCAATATTTTGAGACTATTTCATGTAGTATCACGTTCGTGATTTGGCCTTCAAATCTCAGATTTTCGCATAATATTGCATTTTAAGCAAGTTTTCTTGCATTTTGTTTCGTACTAAAAATCATCGTATTCAACAATATTTTGACGTCTATCATCACCTTTTCCTTTATGTGACATAAACAAAATATCATCGAATTAGGCAATATTTTGCTGTTTTTCCACGTTTTTGTGAGTTTTCAGTTTATTGCTATTAATTCATTAAATATACGATAAAAATGATGCAAACACATAATTGCTAAGAAATTAACTTTAAACACTTCATTTCCAATCAACTATTTGTTTCTCGTTAAAATACTGAATAAGATATTGAAAAGGGGAGAAGTTCTGTTTTTATTGCATATATCGACGTTTCAGCCGGATTAGAGCGGTTTTACGTGTACATCTTCCATCGGTAATATAAACGGAAAATCAGGAACATTTTAGTTAATTCTAATGAAAACACATTGATTTTTATCATTTGTATTGGAAACAACATTGTCAAATGCCTTTTCTTGGATCTAAATAATTCGAAACCTCGCTCTATGATTTGAAGTTAAAATCCTCAAATATGGTAATATAGTGACTTTTTTCACGTTATTCATGTAGTGTGATTTTATGTAAATATATTAGTTTTTACCAATATTTCGATACTACTTCATGTTTTCTCACGATATGTGATTTGGCCTTCATATCTCAGAATTTCGCAAATTTTGCATTTTTAAGCAAGTTTTCTGGCATTTTGTTTTGTACTAAAAATCATCGAATTTAGCAATATTTTGACCTTAATCATCCCCTTTTCTTTTATTAGATTTAAACAAAATATCATCGAATAAGGCAATATTTTGCCGTTTTTCCACGTTTTTGTGAATTTTCAGTTTATTGTTATAAATTCATTATATACACGCTAAAAATTATGCAAACACATAATTGATCAGAAAATAACCTTAAATACTTCATTTTCAAAAACAAATAGATGATTATCTATTTGTTTCTCGTTAAAATACTGAGTAAGATATTGAAAAAGGGAGAAGTTCTGTTTTTATTGCATATATCGACGTTTCAGCCGGATTAGAACGGTTTTACGTGTACATCTTCAATCGGTAATATAAACCGAAAATCAGGAACATTTTAGTTAATTTTAATGAAAACACATTGATTTTTATCATTTGTATTGGAAGCAACATCTTTATACTTCTTTTCAACGGTCTAAAAAATAAGAAACGTCGTTTTATGATTCGAAGTTAAAAACCACAAATTGGGTATAATAATGATTTTTGTCACGTTTTTCATATAGTTTGTTATTACGTAAATATATTCATTTTTACCAATATTTTGAGACTATTTCATGTAGTATCACGTTCGTGATTTGGCCTTCAAATCTCAGATTTTCGCATAATATTGCATTTTAAGCAAGTTTTCTTGCATTTTGTTTCGTACTAAAAATCATCGTATTCAACAATATTTTGACGTCTATCATCACCTTTTCCTTTATGTGACATAAACAAAATATCATCGAATTAGGCAATATTTTGCTGTTTTTCCACGTTTTTGTGAGTTTTCAGTTTATTGCTATTAATTCATTAAATATACGATAAAAATGATGCAAACACATAATTGCTAAGAAATTAACTTTAAACACTTCATTTCCAATCAACTATTTGTTTCTCGTTAAAATACTGAATAAGATATTGAAAAGGGGAGAAGTTCTGTTTTTATTGCATATATCGACGTTTCAGCCGGATTAGAGCGGTTTTACGTGTACATCTTCCATCGGTAATATAAACGGAAAATCAGGAACATTTTAGTTAATTCTAATGAAAACACATTGATTTTTATCATTTGTATTGGAAACAACATTGTCAAATGCCTTTTCTTGGATCTAAATAATTCGAAACCTCGCTCTATGATTTGAAGTTAAAATCCTCAAATATGGTAATATAGTGACTTTTTTCACGTTATTCATGTAGTGTGATTTTATGTAAATATATTAGTTTTTACCAATATTTCGATACTACTTCATGTTTTCTCACGATATGTGATTTGGCCTTCATATCTCAGAATTTCGCAAATTTTGCATTTTTAAGCAAGTTTTCTGGCATTTTGTTTTGTACTAAAAATCATCGAATTTAGCAATATTTTGACCTTAATCATCCCCTTTTCTTTTATTAGATTTAAACAAAATATCATCGAATAAGGCAATATTTTGCCGTTTTTCCACGTTTTTGTGAATTTTCAGTTTATTGTTATAAATTCATTATATACACGCTAAAAATTATGCAAACACATAATTGATCAGAAAATAACCTTAAATACTTCATTTTCAAAAACAAATAGATGATTATCTATTTGTTTCTCGTTAAAATACTGAGTAAGATATTGAAAAAGGGAGAAGTTCTGTTTTTATTGCATATATCGACGTTTCAGCCGGATTAGAACGGTTTTACGTGTACATCTTCAATCGGTAATATAAACCGAAAATCAGGAACATTTTAGTTAATTTTAATGAAAACACATTGATTTTTATCATTTGTATTGGAAGCAACATCTTTATACTTCTTTTCAACGGTCTAAAAAATAAGAAACGTCGTTTTATGATTCGAAGTTAAAAACCACAAATTGGGTATAATAATGATTTTTGTCACGTTTTTCATATAGTTTGTTATTCTGTAAATATATTCATTTTTACCAATATTTTGAGACTATTTCATGTAGTATCACGTTCGTGATTTGGCCTTCAAATCTCAGATTTTCGCATAATATTGCATTTTAAGCAAGTTTTCTTGCATTTTGTTTCGTACTAAAAATCATCGTATTCAACAATATTTTGACGTCTATCATCACCTTTTCCTTTATGTGACATAAACAAAATATCATCGAATTAGGCAATATTTTGCTGTTTTTCCACGTTTTTGTGAGTTTTCAGTTTATTGCTATTAATTCATTAAATATACGATAAAAATGATGCAAACACATAATTGCTAAGAAATTAACTTTAAACACTTCATTTACAATCAACTATTTGTTTCTCGTTAAAATACTGAATAAGATATTGAAAAGGGGAGAAGTTCTGTTTTTATTGCATATATCGACGTTTCAGGCGGATTAGAGCGGTTTTACGTGTACATCTTCCATCGGTAATATAAACGGAAAATCAGAAACATTTTAGTTAATTCTAATGAAAACACATTGATTTTTATCATTTGTATTGGAAACAACATTGTCAAATGCCTTTTCTTGGATCTAAATAATTCGAAACCTCGCTCTATGATTTGAAGTTAAAATCCTCAAATATGGTAATATAGTGACTTTTTTCACGTTATTCATGTAGTGTGATTTTATGTAAATATATTAGTTTTTACCAATATTTCGATACTACTTCATGTTTTCTCACGATATGTGATTTGGCCTTCATATCTCAGAATTTCGCAAATTTTGCATTTTTAAGCATGTTTTCTTGCATTTTGTTTTGTACTAAAAATCATCGAATTTAGCAATATTTTGACCTTTATCATCCCCTTTTCTTTTATGTAGTTTAAACAAAATATCATCGAATAAGGCAATATTTTGCAGTTTTTCCACGTTTTTGTGAATTTTCAGTTTATAGTTATAAATTCATTATATATACGATAAAAATTATGCAAACACATAATTGATCAGAAAATAACCTTAAATACTTCATTTTCAAAAACAAATAGATGATTATCAATTTGTTTCTCGTTAAAATACTGAGTAAGATATTGAAAAAGGGAGAAGTTCTGTTTTTATTGCATATATCGACGTTTCAGCCGGATTAGAATGGTTTTACGTGTACATCTTCAATCGGTAATATAAACCGAAAATCAGGAACATTTTAGTTAATTTTAATGAAAACACATTGATTTTTATCATTTGTATTGGAAGCAACATCTTTATACGTCTTTTCAATGGTCTAAAAAATACGAAACGTCGCTTTATGATTCGAAATTAAAAACCACAAATTGGGTATAATAATGACTTTTTTCACGTTTTTCATGTAGTTTGTTATTACGTAAATATATTCATTTTTACCAATATTTCGAGACTATTACATGTAATATCACGATACGTGATTTGGCCTTCAAATCTCAGATTTTCGCATAATAATGCATTTTAAGCAAGTTTTCTTGCATTTTGTTTCGTACTAAAAATCATCGAATTCAGCAATATTTTGACGTCTATCATCCCCTTTTCCTTTATGTGACAAACAAAATATCATCGAATTAGGCAATATTTTGCTGTTTTTCCACGTTTTTGTGAGTTTTCAGTTTATTGCTATTAATTCATTAAATATACGATAAAAATGATGCAAACACATAATTGATTAGAAACTAACCTTAAACACTTCGTTTCAATCAACTATTTGTTTCTCGTTAAAATACTGAGTAAGATATTGAAAAGGGGAGAAGTTTTGTTTTTATTGCATATATCGACGTTTCAGCCGGATTAGAGCGTTTTTACGTGTGCATCTTCCATCGGTAATATTAACGGAAAATCAGGAACATTTTAGTTAATTCTAATGAAAACACATTGATTTTTATCATTTGTATTGGAAACAACCATGTCAATTGTCTTTTCTTGAATCTAAATAATACGAAACCTCGCTCTAAGATTTGAAGTTAAAATCCTCAAATATGGTAATATAGTGACTTTTTTCACGTTATTCATGTAGTGTGATTTTAGATATATAAGCAAGTTTTCTTGCATTTTGTTTTGTACTAAAATCATCGAATTTAGCAATATTTTGACGTTTATCATCCTCTTTTCCTTTATGTGATTTAAACAAAATATCATCGAATTAGGCAATATTTTGCCGTTTTTCAACGTTTTTGTGAATTTTCAGTTTATAGTTATAAATTCATTATATATACGATAAAAATTATGCAAACACATAATTGATCAGAAAATAACCTTAAATACTTCATTTTCAATCATCTATTTTTTTCTCGTTAAAATACTGTGTAAGATATTGAAAAGGGGAGAAGTTCTGTTTTTATTGCATATATCGACGTTTAAGCCGGATTAGAACGGTTTTACTTGTACATTTTCAATCGGTAATATAAACCGAAAATCAGGAACATTTTAGTTACATTTAATGAAAACAAATTGATTTTTATCATTTGTATTGGAAGCAACAGCAATACGTCTTTTCAACGGTCTAAAAAATACGAAACGTCGCTTTATGATTCGAAGTTTAAAACCACAAATTGGGTATAATAATGACTTTTTTCACGTTTTTCATATAGTTTGTTATTACGTAAATATATTCATTTTTACCAATATTTCGTGACTTTTTCATGTAGTATCACGATATGTGATTTGGCCTTCAAATCTCAGATTTTCGCATAATATTGCATTTTAAGCTAGTTTTCTTGCATTTTGTTTCGTACTAAAAATCATCGAATTCAGCAATATTTTGACGTCTATCATCCCCTTTTCCTATATGTGATATAAACAAAATATCATCGAATTAGGCAATATTTTGCTGTTTTTCCACGTTTTTGTGAGTTTTCAGTTTATTGCTATTAATTCATTAAATATACGATAAAAATGATGCAAACACGTAATTGATTAGAAACTAACCTTAAACACTTCATTCTCAATCAACTATTTGTTTCTCGTTATAATACTGAGTAAGATATTGAAAAGGGGAGAAGTTCTGTTCTTATTGCATATATCGACGTTTCAGCCGGATTAGAGCGGTTTTACGTGTACATCTTCCATCGGTAATATAAACGGAAAATCAGGAATTTAATTTTCTTTTATTAGATTTAAACAAAATATCATCGAATAAAAAATATCATCGAATAAGGCAATATTTTGCCGTTTTTCCACGTTTTTGTGAATTTTCAGTTTATTGTTATAAATTCATTATATACACGATAAAAATTATGCAAACACATAATTGATCAGAAAATAACCTTAAATACTTCATTTTCAAAAACAAATAGATGATTATCTATTTGTTTCTCGTTAAAATACTGAGTAAGATATTGAAAAAGGGAGAAGTTCTGTTTTTATTGCATATATCGACGTTTCAGCCGGATTAGAACCGTTTTACTAGTACATCTTCAATCGGTAATATAAACCGAAAATCAGGAACATTTTTGTTAATTTTAATGAAAACACATTGATTTTTATCATTTGTATTGGAAGCAACATCTCCCCTTTTTAACATCTTAATCAGTATTTTAACGAGAAACAAATAGATGATTGAAAATGAAGTATTTAAGGTTATTATCTAATCAATTATGTGTTTGCATCATTTTTATCGTATATATAATGAATTAATACCCATAGACTGAAAATTCACAAAAACGTGGAAAAACGGCAAAATATTGCCTAATTCGATGATATTTTGTTTAAATCACATGAAGGAAAAGGGGATGATAAACGTCAAAATATTGCTAAATTCGATGATTTTTCTTACGAAACAAAATGCAAGAAAACTTGCTTAAAATGCAATATTACGCGAAATTCTGAGATTTGAAGGGCAAATCACATATCGTGATACTACATGAAATAGTATCGGAATATTGGTAAAAATGAATATATTTGCGTAATATCAAACTACATGATTAACGTGAAAAAGTTACTATTTTACCATATTTGAGGATTTTACCTACAAATCATAGAGCGAGGTTTCGTATTATTTAGATCCAAGAAAAGACATATGACAATGTTGTTTCCAATACAAATGATAAAAATCAATGTGTTTTCATTAGAATTAACTAAAATGTTCCTGATTTTCCGTTTATATTACCGATGGAAGATGTACACGAAAACCGCTCTATTCCGGCTGAAACGTCGATATATGCAATAAAATCAGAACTTCTCCCCCTTTCAATATCTTACTCAGTATTTTAACGAGAAAGAAATAGTTGATTGAAAATGAAGTATTTAAGGTTATTATCTAATCAATTATGTGTTTGCATCATTTTTATCGTATATATATGAATTAAAACCCATGGACTGAAAATTCACAAAAACGTGGAAAACGGCAAAATATTTCCTAATTCGATGATATTTCGTTTAAATCACATGAAGGAAAAGGAGATGATAAACGTCAAAATTTTTCTATATTCGATGATTTTTCGTACGAAACAAAATGCAAGAAAACTTGCTTAAAATGCAATATTATGCGAAATTCTGTGATTTGAAGGCCAAATCACATATCGTGATACTACATGAAATAGTATCGAAATATTGATAAAAATGAATATATTTACGTAATATGAAACTACATGAAAAACGTGAAAAAAGTCACTATATAACCATATTTGAGGATTTTATCTTCAAATCATAGAGCGAGGTTTCGTATTATTTAGATCCAAGAAAAGACATATGACAATGTTGTTTCCAATACAAATGATAAAAAACATGATTTTCTTGATTTTCCGCTTACATTAACGATGGAAGATGTACACGTAAAACCGCTCTAATCCGGCTGAAACGTCGATATGTACAATAAAAACCGAACTTCTCCCCTTTTCAATATCTTACTCAGTATTTTAACGAGAAACAAATAGATGATTGAAAATGAAGTATTTAAGGTTATTAAATATGTAGATATGGTAAAGCCCAGTAGGCTCAGGAATCTAAACACCAGTTGATTGACCGTTGAGAGGCGGGACCAAAGAGCCAAAGCTCAACCCCCGCAAGCACAAATAGGTGAGTACAACTAGGTGAGTACACACACTCACACACACAGCAAAACACTGGCAGAGGTCTCCAGCAACACACTGGCAGGGGTCTCCAGCAACACACTGGCAGGGGTCTCCAGCAACACACTGGCAGAGGTCTCCAGCAACACACTGGCAGAGGTCTCCAGGAACACACTGGCAGGGGTCTCCAGCAACACACTGGCAGAGTTCTCCAGCAACACACAGGCAGAGGTCTCCAGCAACACACTGGCAGAGGTTTCCAGCAACACACTGGCAGGGGTCTCCAGCAACACACTTGCAGAGGTCTCCAGCAACACACTGGTAGGGGTCTCCAGCAACACACTGACAGAGGTTTCCAGCAACACACTGGCAGGGGTCTCCAGCAACACACTTGCAGGGGTCTCCAGCAACACACTGGCAGGGGTCTCCAGCAACACACTGGCAGAGGTCTCCAGCAACACACTGGCAGGGGTCTCCAGCAACACACTGGCAGGGGTCTCCAGCAACACACTGGCAGGGGTCTCCAGCAACACACTGGCAGGGGTGTCCAGCAACACACTGGCAGGGGTCTCCAGCAACACACTGGCAGAGGTCTCCAGCAACATACTGGCAGGGGTCTCCAGCAACACACTGGCAGAGGTCTCCAGCAACACACTGGCAGGGGTCTCCAGCAACACACTGGCTGGGGTCTCCAGCAACACACTGGCAGAGATCTCCAGCAACACACTGGCAGGGGTCTCCATCAACACACTGGCAGGGGTCTCCAGCAACACACTGGCAGGGGTCTCCAGCAACACACTGGCAGAGGTCTCCAGCAACACACTGGCAGTGGTCTCCAGCAACACACTGGCAGGGGTCTCCAGCAACACACTGACAGGCCTGTCCCGACGCGACGCTTTATCCGATTATTTACCCGACGATTTACCCGACGCTTTCCCCAACGCTTTACCCGACGATTAACCCGACAATTTACCCGACGCTTTACCCGACGATTTACCCGACGATTTACCAGATGATTTACCTGACGGTTTACCCGACGATTATGTTCGGTCCGACCATTTACTTTTCATTTATGGTATGGGAAAAGTAAAGACGATTATGGTCGACGAACATGTTCGGACAGAACATGTTTATAACCCGGATAAACCTGAGTTCGAGCCTGTCGCAACCGATGCAACTACAGGGCACAGATAGATTTCTGTGATGTCCTCTCCTGTAGGAGCATCAGTTTCGATAGATTCTCTGGATAGCCGAAGATTGATTGACGTCAATCAATATCAAATATCATATAACATCAAATCAATCATATAATCATATAATATCAAATAAAAAATCAAAACAATAAATGGTTTTACCATTTATTTTCTTTTATGATCGGTCCATTTACCCGACCCGACGATTTACCCGACGGTTTACTCGACGATTTACCCGACAGTTTACAATGACGGTTTACCCGAAGGTTTACCCGACGGTTTACTCGACGGTTTACAATGACGATTTTCCCGACGGTTTACAATGACGGTTTACCCGACGGTTTACAATGACGGTTTAACCGACGGTTTACCCGACGGTTTACAAAGACGGTTTACCCGACGGTTTACCCGACGGTTTACCCGCCGCTTTACCCTGACAGTTTACCCGACGTGTTTAGTTTACAGTTTTCACGTCAGTTATCATGAGAACAGATTTTAGACTATTTTATTTTATTTTATTTATTCGACGACTTACACTTACTTACGACGACGGGTTTACCTGTCGGGTTTACCCGTACACGGGTACACGGGTCGGGATTTACGCGACGATTTACCCGACGATTTACGCGACGATTTACCCGACGATTTACGCGACGATTATGTTCGGTGACGATTCATTCGGCGATTTATTTATTCATTTTTATTTATTTATTTATTTTTATTTTATTTTTATTTTTTATTTTTTATTTATATTTATTTATGCTTTATTCGTTATTATTCATTCGGCGATACATTCGGCGGTACATTCGGAGCTTTATTTATTCATTTTTATATATTCATTTTTATTTATTTATTTTTATTTATTTATGACCCGACCTGACCCGACACGACCTGACCCGACACGACCTGACCCGACACGACCTGACCTGACACGACACGACCTGACCCGACACGACCCGACCCGACCCGACACGACACGACCCGACACGACACGACCCGACACGACCCGACCCGACCTGACCCGACACGACACGACCTGATCCGACACGAACTGACACGACCTGACCCGACACGACCTGACACGACACGACCTGACACGACACGACACGACCTGACACGACACGACCTGACACGACACGACCTGACACGACACGACCTGACACGACACGACCTGACACGACACGACCTGACCTCGCCTTACCTAATCTAACTCGGGTCCAGGTGTGGGTCCGTGGGCCCCCGGACTTCCACCCTTCCCCACATCCCAGGGTCAGGTCAGGTCAGGTCAAGTTTTAGCTACCCAGAGACCTCACAGTCGAGATGGACGGACGCAGCTACAGGACGGGACACACACAAATCTGTGCCCTGTAGTTACACCGTTTTGACAGACTCGAACACACGTCAGTTCTCATGAGAACAGATTCCCATCCGACTAGGCCATTCTGGGGTCGCCAAGTTTTCCAAAGCTGGTTCTTATATTTATATTGAGTAATTTGGAAACATGTCGTCGCCGGTTTAATGCTCCAATATTCCAGCTGAACAAAATATATATTTGGCTGCAACAGTTAACTTAGATACGTTTGAGTAAATAATATCTGTAATTATTGTATTTGGGCGTTAATAAACAGGGTAAAGCTCCGACGTAAATTTGCCTGGCGTGGATGGGTTTTTGTTTGGGCTATTTGAAGAGGAGGAGGATGACGTCTTGACTGGAAGCTGAAGGGGGAGTGTGAAGCCTAGAAGGAGACCAACACCTTGATAACTTAGACATTATTGAGGGCATTTTTCGACATTTAAATTAATATACACGGAAGTAAAATTTAAAGAGAGAAACTCGAGTGTTTTTTTGACTCATGAAGGTTAATAATTTACTAACTTTTATGGTACTGAAAGGGACTATTTTCACTTTGTGAGAGAAGTTGTAAGAATTGTGGTAAGCTATTAGTTAGAAAAAAAAGGCAATCAACATTGTAAGAGTTTTTTCTCCTTATCTGCAGAGTAGGAGTGAGGACAGCTAATTTATACAAACAGGCTGTTACCGTTCTCTCGCTGTCTCTCTCTCTGATCTTCCTCTGATCTTCCTCTCTTCTGTTCTCTTTCTGACTTTGTATGTTATGCCTGTTTCTTTCTCTGTATTTCTGCCTCTCTCGTTCTCCCATGATACCAGTTCACAACATGCTGACTGACTCCTGGCTACCAATTTACTGCTAGGTGAACAGATGCATTTAATGAGAGGAAATGTGCCCAAACATTTTATGTCGTGAACGGCTTAGTAGGTCCAATTACTACCCTACCCCACGATACAACCCCAAAACATGCTGACTAAGTACTGGGTTCATATTTACTGCTAGGTGAACAGATGCATTAGGTGAGAGAAAATGTGCCCAAGCCATTTCTGCAGCCACTGGTAATCGAACCTAGAATTCCGGATTTTGAGTCAACAATGAACACATAAAACTTTCATATTTGTCGAAGTTTGAGTATATGTGTGCATGTGTGGCTTACTCTCTCTGTCTCCATGTCTTCCTCTCTCTATTCATATCTTTCTCTTTATCTCATTATATATCATAAAACAGTTAATCTTCGATATTTCTGGTACGTACAGACTCTATCAGGAATAAATGTGGTTCACAAGGATTCTTTCACACATGTTACTGGAACACAGATACTCTCACCTTCATATGTCAGTCATGGTTTAGGTAATGACATCTAACATCATCATTTAGGTAATGACATCAATGTTATGAGTAGGCATAGGGTCATAAAGTGCAAAACCACCTGGGTTTTGCACTTTATATTTGCATATACTTCTGTAGGGAATTCTATTGCGAACACAATCTTACCAAAATGAAAGACCTAGGACGAGAATTGAGATGTCCAAAGTGAAGAGAGTGTACACATTTTATTGCTCTTGCGCGGTTCTGGGTAATACGCTCTTACTTTCTCACTTTCTCGCTGGGCTTAATATGCATTTAGTCTTGCAGATAATTATATTGCGAACACATTGATACCAAATTGAAAAACCTAGGACGAGAAATGAGATGACAAAGGGAAAAGAGAATACACTTTTCAGTGTATTCTGAAAAGTGATGAAAAGTGAAAAGTGAAATACCCAAATGAAAGCCCTAGGACGGGAATTGAGGTGACAAAAGTGAAAAAAGTGTTCACATTTTATCGCTCTTGTGTGCTAGCGGGTAACAAGCACTCACATTCTCTGTTTGTTGTGGATGGTACGCCAGACTTTTGGTCTTTATATGCCGTTAGTCCTGTAGAAAATTCTATTTCGAACACAATGACACCAATTTGAAAAACCTTGGACGAGAATTGAGGTGACAAAGTTGAAAACAGTATACACTTTTCAGAATTACCACTCGCTCCCGGAAACACTGAGGCCCACCTTAGGTAGTGTGGGTCGGGCGCACGCAATGCAATAAAGTGCTAGGTGAATAAACATGCCTCCACGCTGCCCATAACACACACACATTCCCAAATAACTGCCCATAACACACACACACATTTCCAAATAACTGCCCACAACACACACATATGCCTCCATGCTGCCAATAACAAACACACATCCCCATGCTGCCATAACACACACACACACACACACACACACACACACACACACACACACACACACACACACACACACACACACACACACACACACACACACACACACACACACACACACACACACACACACACACACACAGTTGGAGGAGTTCGAAATTACGAGAGAGGAGGTCAAGAGACACCTGCTGGATCTGGATGTTAGAAAGGCTGTTGGTCCAGATGGGATCTCACCATGGGTACTGAAAGAGTGTGCAGAGGCACTTTGCTTGCCACTCTCCATAGTGTATAGTAAGTCACTAGAGACGGGAGACCGACCAGAAATATGGAAGACGGCGAATGTGGTCCCAATATACAAAAAGGGCGACAGACAAGAGGCACTGAACTACAGGCCAATCTCCTTGATTTGTATACCATGCAAGGTGATGGAGAAGATCGTGAGAAAAAACCTGGTAACACATCTGGAGAGAAGGGACTTCGTGACAAATCGCCAACATGGATTCAGGGAGGCTAAATCTTGCCTTACAGGCTTGATAGAATTCTACGATCAGGTGACACAGACTAAGCAAGAAAGAGAGGGCTGGGCGGACTGCATTTTCTTGGATTGTCGGAAAGCCTTTGACACAGTACCGCATAAGAGGCTGGTACATAAGCTGGAGAGACAGGCAGGTGTAGCTGGTAAGGTGCTTCAGTGGATAAGGGAGTATCTAAGCAATAGGAAGCATAGAGTTACGGTGAGGGGTGAGACCTCCGATTGGCGTGAAGTCACCAGTATATTAGTTTTTACCAATATTTCGATACTACTTCATGTTTTCTCACGATATGTGATTTGGCCTTCATATCTCAGAATTTCGCAAATTTTGCATTTTTAAGCAAGTTTTCTGGCATTTTGTTTTGTACTAAAAATCATCGAATTTAGCAATATTTTGACCTTAATCATCCCCTTTTCTTATATTAGATTTAAACAAAATATCATCGAATAAGGCAATATTTTGCCGTTTTTCCACGTTTTTGTGAATTTTCAGTTTATTGTTATAAATTCATTATATACACGATAAAAATTATGCAAACACATAATTGATCAGAAAATAACCTTAAATACTTCATTTTCAAAAACAAATAGATGATTATCTATTTGTTTCTCGTTAAAATACTGAGTAAGATATTGAAAAAGGGAGAAGTTCTGTTTTTATTGCATATATCGACGTTTCAGCCGGATTAGAACGGTTTTACGTGTACATCTTCAATCGGTAATATAAACCGAAAATCAGGAACATTTTAGTTAATTTTAATGAAAACACATTGATTTTTATCAATTTTTTTTGAAAACACATCTTCCCTCGTTAATATAAACGGAAAACCAAGAATATTATAGTTAATTTTAATGAAAACACATTGTTTTTTATCATTTGTATTGGAAACAACATTGTCATATGTCTTTTCTTGGAACTAAATAATACGAAACCTCGCTCTATGATTTGAAGGTAAAATCCTCAAATATGGTAAAATAGTGACTTTTTCACGTTAATCATGTAGTTTGATATTACGCATATATATTCATTTTTACCAATATTTCGATACTATTTCATGTAGTATCACGATATGTGATTTGGCCTTCAAATCTCAGAATTTCGCATAATATTGCATTTTAAGCAAGTTTCCTTGCATTTTGTTTCGTACGAAAAATCATCGAATTTAGCAATATTTTGACGTTTATCATCCCCTTTTCCTTTATTTGATTTAAACAAAATATCATCGAATTAGGCAATATTTTGCCGTTTTTCCACGTTTTTGTGAATTTTCAGTCTATGGGTATTAATTCATTATATATACGATAAAAATGATGCAAACATATATTCCATTTGATTAGATAATTCCATTGATTAGATAATAACCTTAAATACTTCATTTTCAATCAACTATTTGTTTCTCGATAAAATACTGAGTAAGATATTGAAAAGGGGAGAAGTTCTGTTTTTATTGCATATATCGACGTTTCAGCCGGAATAGAGCGGTTTTACGTGTACATCTTCCATCAGTAATATAAACGGAAAATCAGGAACATTTTAGTTAATTCTAATGAAAACACATTGATTTTTATCATTTGTATTGGAAACAACATTGTCATATGTCTGTTCTTGGATCTAAATAATACGAAACCTCGCTCTATGATTTGAAGTTAAAATCCTCAAATATGGTTATATAGTGACTTTTTTCACGTTTTTCATGTAGTTTGATATTACGTAAATATATTCATTTTTACCAATATTTCGATACTATTTCATGTAGTATCACGATATGTGATTTGGCCTTCAAATCTCAGAATTTCGCATAATATTGCATTTTAAGCAAGTTTTCTTGCATTTTGTTTCGTACGAAAAATCATCGAATATAGCAATATTTTGACGTTTATCATCTCCTTTTCCTTCATGTGATTTAAACAAAATATCATCGAATTAGGAAATATTTTGCCGTTTTCCACGTTTTTGTGAATTTTCAGTCCATGGGTTTTAATTCATATATATACGATAAAAATGATGCAAACACATAATTGATTAGATAATAACCTTAAATACTTCATTTTCAATCATTTATTTCTTTCTCGTTAAAATACTGAGTAAGATATTGAAAGGGGGAGAAGTTCTGATTTTATTGCATATATCGACGTTTCAGCCGGAATAGAGCGGTTTTCGTGTACATCTTCCATCGGTAATATAAACGGAAAATCAGGAACATTTTAGTTAATTCTAATGAAAACACATTGATTTTTATCATTTGTATTGGAAACAACATTGTCATATGTCTTTTCTTGGATCTAAATAATACGAAACCTCGCTCTATGATTTGAAGGTAAAATCCTCAAATATGGTAAAATAGTGACTTTTTCACGTTAATCATGTAGTTTGATATTACGCAAATATATTCATTTTTACCAATATTTCGATACTATTTCATGTATTATTACGATATGTGATTTGGCCTTCAAATCTCAGAATTTCGCATAATATTGCATTTTAAGCAAGTTTTCTTGCATTTTGTTTCGTACGAAAAATCATCGAATTTAGCAATATTTTGACGTTTATCATCCCCTTTTCCTTCATGTGATTTAAACAAAATATCATCGAATTAGGCAATATTTTGCCGTTTTTCCACGTTTTTGTGAATTTTCAGTCCATGGGTATTAATTCATATATGTACGATGAAAATGATGCAAACACACAATTGATTAGATAATAACCTTAAATACTTCATTTTCAATCAACTATTTGTTTCTCGTTAAAATACTGAGTAAGATATTGAAAAGGGGAGAAGTTCTGTTTTTATTGCATATATCGACGTTTCAGCCGGAATAGAGCAATTTTCGTGTACATCTTCCATCGGTAATATAAACGGAAAACCAGGAACATTTTAGTTAATTCTAATTAAAACACTTTGATTTTTATCATTTGTATTGGAAACAACATTGTCATATGTCTTTTCTTGGATCCAAATAATACGAAACCTCGCTCTATGATTTGAAGTTAAAATCCTCAAATATTGTTAAATAGTGACTTTTTTCACGTTTTTCATGTAGTTTGATATTACGTAAATATAGTCATTTTTACCAATATTTCGATACTATTTCATGTAGTATCACGATATGAGATTTGGCCTTGAAAATTCAGAATTTCGCATAATATTGCATTTTAAGCAAGTTTTCTTGCATTTTGTTTCGTACGAAAAATCATCGAATTTAGCAATATTTTGACGTTTATCATCCCCTTTTCCTTCATGTGATTTAAACAAAATATCATCGAATTAGGCAATATTTTGCCGTTTTCCACGTTTTTGTGAATTTTCAGTCCATGGGTATTAATTCATATGTATACGATAAAAATGATGCAAACACATAATTGATTAGATAATAACCTTAAATACTTCATTTTCAATCATCTATTTGTTTCTCGTTAAAATACTGAGTAAGATGTTGAAAAGGGGAGAAGTTCGGTTTTTATTGCATATATCGACGTTTCAGCCGGATTAGAGCGGTTTTACGTGTACATCTTCCCTCGTTAATATAAACGGAAAATCAAGAACATTATAGTTAATTCTAATGAAAACACATTGTTTTTTATCATTTGTATTGGAAACAACATTGTCATATGTCTTTTCTTGGAACTAAATAATACGAAACCTCGCTCTATGATTTGAAGGTAAAATCCTCAAATATGGTAAAATAGTGACTTTTTCACGTTAATCATGTAGTTTGATATTACGCATATATATTCATTTTTACCAATATTTCGATACTATTTCATGTAGTATCACGAAATGTGATTTGGCCTTCAAATCTCAGAATTTCGCATAATATTGCATTTTAATCAAGTTTCCTTGCATTTTGTTTCGTACGAAAAATCATCGAATTTAGCAATATTTTGACGTTTATCATCCCCTTTTCCTTTATTTGATTTAAACAAAATATCATCGAATTAGGCAATATTTTGCCGTTTTTCCACGTTTTTGTGAATTTTCAGTCTATGGGTATTAATTCATTATATATACGATAAAAATGATGCAAACACATTATTGATTAGATAATAACCTTTAATACTTCATTTTCAATCAACTATTTGTTTCTCGTTAAAATACTGAGTAAGATATTGAAAAGGGGAGAAGTTCTGTTTTTATTGCATATATCGACGTTTCAGCCGGAATAGAGCGGTTTTACGTGTACATCTTCCATCAGTAATATAAACGGAAAATCAGGAACATTTTAGTTAATTCTAATGAAAACACATTGATTTTTATCATTTGTATTGGAAACAACATTGTCAATGTCTTTTCTTGGATCTAAATAATACGAAACCTCGCTCTATGATTTGAAGTTAAAATCCTCAAATATGGTTATATAGTGACTTTTTTCACGTTTTTCATGTAGTTTGATATTACGTAAATATATTCATTTTTACCAATATTTCGATACTATTTCATGTAGTATCACGATATGTGATTTGGCCTTCATATCTCAGATTTTCGCATAATATTGCATTTTAAGCAAGTTTTCTTGCATTTTGTTTCGTACGAAAAATCATCGAATATAGCAATATTTTGACGTTTATCATCTCCTTTTCCTTCATGTGATTTAAACAAAATATCATCGAATTAGGCAATATGTTACAACTGATAAGAGTGGGGCTTCTATGGGGTACTGGTACTATTAAGGGGTAAAGGTAGTTAGAAGACAAGAGTATCAAATATGGGAGAGCTAAAAGGCCCGGCCCCCAAAATAAACTATCCACAGTAGTAATAACTTGCTACAAGACCATATATGTTAGTCTAAGGGTTGATCACTGCGCTCCCACTTTGGAAGAAGAGATACTCTGTAATTCATGTACTTATTTATTAACCCCTTAACAACCCCCCATATACACTCACACCAATAACAATAATAATAATAACTTTACCACACTATCTTACGTTAAAAGCCTTGGTCCACATAGACAGGATACAAGGTTTACACTAATAACAAGCTAGGGTAAAGTACTACTGGATAAGCACTGAAGCTAGATGCAGCTTAGGGTAGTGAGACCATGTGGTACCCTAATACAAAACACAACTCTTAGGGTAAACAAAACACTGGCAAATACTAACCCCAGGTCTCACCAATAGTTACTACCAGAGTAGGTATACTTACTGATGCCCGTACTTAGCTTAAGGATACAGGAACTTCAGGTAAGGGAAATAAGTAAGAGGAGAGGGGAGAAGAGTAGGGATACAGCCACAGAGTAGGTCTTATCCGCACGACACAGCCAGAGAGAAGACCGAGCTAGTCACCAGCTGCCTCCCTCATGTCGTGGTGCCGGAAGGAGCCTAATTGATCGTGCAGCTAAGCACATTAAAGATCTTCCCCTATGCAACGTATTGTTACTTTATGAATGATTAGAAAGTATTAGTAAGCAAAGTTGGTGCCTATGTTATTATTTAATAATCAACCCCCAGCTCAGTCTTTAAATGCTCTTTGAGAAACAATAATAGTCTTACGTCTGGCAGGGAAGATACAAACAATTGCCATTCCAAATGCGCCAACTGTACTACTAGGAAGTCTAATAGCTCAATTTTGACCTCTGGTTTCCACTGGAGAACCCAGGGTCGTAGCACTCCTCCCCCCTTCAGAGAAAAAAAAATGTGACTACTAGAATAGTAGTCATATTTTTTTGTAAGAGTATACAGAGAACAAAAAGAAAAACATATGACAAAACAAAAAATCAATCAAAAGCAATTTCTCTGCAAAAAAAAATACAAAGGAGTTCTCTGAAAGAAAGAAAACATACACAAAAAAATAAAAGAACAGGGAAGTAAATAAATTGGACACGGAATATTTAATGTCACAGGAGAACCTAAAAAAAATTAACTAAGGCATGACGGTTGGTAAATGGCTTTCTGTGGCTCAGATGAATGTTATTCAGGCAACCGGGACAGAGCGTCGGCTATCACGTTGAGTCTGCCCGGTAGGTGGGTAATGGAAAGATTGAAGTCCTGTAGGTACAACGCCCACCTGAGGATGCGTTTATTCTTACCCTTCATCTGAGTCAGGAAGACTAGTGGGTTATGGTCCGTGTACACTTTCACTATATTACCTGTGAGGTAAACTTCGAACTTTTTACATGTTAACACTAGCGCCAACGCCTCTTTTTCTACCACTGAATAATTGCGTTGCGCCTTGTCGAATTTCACAGAGTAATAATATACTGGGTGTTCCACCTGATCATCCCCAGTTTGCAACAACACTGCACCAGCACCCGAGTCAGACGCGTCAACATGAATTTTAAACGGTCGGTCGAACCTTGGACTAGCAAGCACTGGGGCGGAAGCTAAGATCAATTTCAAATTTTTAAATGCCTCTGCACAGTCTGATGACCACTTAAATTTAACGGCTTTCCGCAACAAGTCTGTGAGAGGAGTGGCAGCACTGGAAAAGTTCTGACAAAAACGTCGATAGTACGCACACATATCGATAAATCTTTGAACGTCCTTTTTAGACTTTAGTACTGGATACTCCAGAATGGCATTGATTTTATCTTGCCGAGGTAACACTTTTCCTTGGCCCACTTCATAACCGAGGTACGTCACTGTGCCTTGGCCAAAATGACACTTTTTAGCATTTAAGGTAAGATTTGCCCTTTTCAAGATGGCAAACAACTGGCGTAACCTAGCTATGTGGTCAGCCCAATTACTGTCAAAGAGCACGATATCATCTAAATACGCCCGACAATTTGGCACCTTAGCGAGTAGAGAGTTCATGAGTCTCTGGAACGTGGCAGGGGCATTACGCAAGCCGAACGGTAACACTTGATACTCAAAAACACCCTCGGGTGTCACGAACGCAGTGAGCTGTTTAGCACGTTCAGTGAGTGGGATTTGATAATACCCCCTCGAGAGGTCGAATTTCGAAACGTACTTGGCATTTCCCAACTCGTCGATGCAGTCCTCGAGGAGGGGCAGCGGATAGGCATCCACAATGGTCACCTTGTTGAGCTGCCGATAGTCGGTGCATAATCGCCAGGAGCCGTCTGGTTTGGGGACCAAAAGGCAGGGCGAGCACCAAGAGCCCTGGCTTGGCCGGATGAGGCCGTGCTGGAGCAAGAAGTCGACCTCCTTCCGTACGATGGCCTTCTTTTCTGGACTCATCCGATCGGGTTGAAGGCGAATGGGAATGTAGTCCGTCAACTCGACATCATGGCAAATGGCATCAGTCTGGGTCGGGACCTCCCCGAACAGACTGGAGAATTCATCAACAAACGACTGCACCTCTTCACGTTGGGCCATCTGCAAATGGGACAGTCCCTCCACAGCATTCACAGAACTAGAATTATTGAAAATGAGATTAGTTGGGTCCCCAGAACAATCATCCCCTCTCTCACTGGAAATGGAAACATTGGTTAGTGCAATGGGCCTGGGGCCCTGGAACTTCTTCAGTCGATTTACATGTATGAGCATTACCTGGTTACGTTTGTCAGAGTGCCTCACTTTGTACGTGAGGTCCCCAGTCTTTTCTGTCACTATGAAGGGGCCTTCGTACTTGTGGGACATAGTGTTCCCTAGTCGAGGCTTTAATATCAGGACAGGGTCGCCAGGCTGAAATACCCGTAACTTAGATTTAGCATCGTTACGTTCTTTCATCTTTTCTTGGGCCTTGCCAAGATACTTTAATGCAGTCGCCTTGCAGTCCTTGAGTCTCTGGTGGTGTTGCGCAAAGAAAGCCGAACCTTCGGATAACGTTACGTTCCCTAACAGATTCTCCTGTAACATTTGCAAGGGTCCACGAACTTTATGGCCAAAGACTAACTCAAAAGGAGAACAGCCCAGTGAACTTTGTAATCCCTCTCTAGCCGCAAACAAAACATACGGTAAATTCTCATCCCAGAAGGTGTGGGAACTCTCGCACGATGTCTTCAACATCTGCTTCAGAGTTAGATGGAAACGTTCAATTACCCCCTGACTCTGCGGATGGTATGGGCTGGAAACCTTATGAGTTATTCCATGTTCCTTACAAAATTGCTCGAAAACATCAGACTTAAAATTAGTACCATTGTCAGTTTGCACGACCCGAGGCAGTCCAAAAGTGGAAAAAAATTGCAACATACGAGCAACAACAGTTTTTGCTCGGATGTTCCTTACAGCAAAAGCCTCTGGGTAACGAGTAGTGATACACATCATCGTGATTAGGTAAATATTACCAGACTTAGTTCTAGGTAATGGTCCAACACAGTCCATTACCACATGAGAAAATGGTTCCTCTGGCACGACAATAGGCCTTAGAGGAGCTTTAGGTGGAGTCTGGTTTGGTTTCCCAACCAGTTGACAAACAATACACGCATTACAAAATTTTGCCACATCGCTTTTCAGCTTGGGCCAGAAAAAATACTTTAAAATTTTGTGATACGTAATATTAATACCTTGATGTCCCCCCATAGGATCATCATGAGCAGCTGCCAAAACTCTTTCTCTATAGCAGGTCGGCAACATAACCTGGTGGAATACCTCCCACTCATTTGACAAGGGAGCACTCTGTGGTCTCCATTTTCTCATCAAAATCCGATCATTGTAGTAGTACCCAGTTGCTGCGTCTACAATTTCCTCCATAGAGACGGCTGTTTCATGACAATCTGCAAGAGTGGGGTCAGCTTTCTGTAACTCACTCAAGGAGGCATCCAGGCCTTGGTCAGATGCCATTGGCCGAGGCTCAACAGTGTTCTCCTCCACCTCCCCACTACTCTCGGTAGACGGCAGTGGCAGGCTCTCCACAATGTCCTCGGCCACGTCATCGAGTCGGGCCATGAATGTGTCCGCGAGGTCCACTTGGTTTTCACCACTCGGAAAGCTCCTCGTGACCTCGGGATTTACCACCTTGGCAAGCACAGGGCTGCCCTTACATTTAAGTCCCATAGACCTGGTCACCGCGCACGCAGGGTACACAACATTATCCTCTGCGGCGGGTGGATCCAGGCAAACCTTAGGGGTAGGCAACATAATAGGCCTTCTGGAGTCCCCTACCTTATCCCCTGCTAAATCATTACCAACTATTACATCGACATTAGGGAAAGGTAGGTATGAAGTGACTCCGACTGTACAAACACCCTTGTGGAAATCAGATTCCAGGGTAACCTTATGGAGGGGTACTGCCCGAGTATCACTAGTGACACCCTCGACCAGTACCACCTCTCCAGTGTCGAGAGTGTTGGCACCTTGCAATGCACTCTCTAAAATTAAAGTCTGGATGGCACCGGTGTCTCGGAAGATCACCACGTCCTTCCAGGAAGAACCCTCAGACAAAAGTAGTCTCCCTTTCGATAAGAATGGGGTAAGCAAGTCCAACCACTGTGGGTTGGAGGTCTTACTCCCTAACCCTTCTGAAAGCCTCAAGCCCTGTGTCACAACTAGAGCATTGGGTCTTTTTTCAGGGTGCAGTTGCCAACAACGGCTAATAGTGTGGTTTGGACGATTACAGTGACCACAAAAACGTCGGGGAGAAGAGACATTACTAACAGAATTACCCTTCGGTTCACCTTTAGGTGCCGTTGGGCTAGACACTTTAACAGGGTTAGTTATGTCTGAAACAGAAGGTGCATTAGTTAAAGGGTTAGAATGAGCTGGTCTGGACTGGCTGTGGGTATAAGGTTTGCTACTCTGTGGGGTATAATTATTTTTATTGGGCCTTTTGCCCGCCAATTGGTAGTTTTCTGCCAACTTGGCCAAATCCCCTATTTTAGAATTTAACTCTATCCTTCCTCTAATATACTGTGAAACATTCTCTGGCATCATATTTATAAAATGCTCCATTAAAATTAAGTTCCTGAGAGCCTCGTATGTTTCGGCTTTCGCCGAGCGAATCCATCTATCAAACAATCGAATTTGATCATTCACAAATTCAGTGAGCGGTTGGTTGTGAGTAGGTCTAAGGTTACGATAAACTTGGCGGTGAGCTTCAGGAGTAATTTCATATGCCCGCAAAATACATTCCCTGACTTTATCATATTCGAAACACTCGTCGTCAGGCATGTTTATAAAAATATCTTGTGCTTTACCCCTAAGTCTTCCCTGTAGGATTTTCACCCACTCTTCCTTTGGCCAGTTCATGGACGTGGCCACTCTCTGAAAATGGTTGAAAAACCTTTCAGGGTCAGACTCGGAAAATTCAGGCAAATTATGCTTTTTCTCATAATTCCTGGGGTTTGAATCCCCGGCAGGTGGAGTTCCAGTGGCATTCGCTCTAATTTTAGCCTCCTCGGTTTTGAGTCTTTGCTCCTCTAATTTTATTTTTGCTAACTCTAAAGCTAATTCACTTTCCCTATGAGTTGCACTTTCTGCTTGGCTAGGCTGGCATAAAGGTGTATCACTTGCCAATAGTTGTTCATCAATACAATGTTGTAATATTTCATTCACCAAAGTCCACTTTTTATCTGCGACATTTAATTCTAGGCCAAATTCCTGGCCTAACAATACTAAATTAGACTTTTTAAGTTTCTTTATCTCTACCACTGAAGGCTCCCTTGCCAGTTCCTGCATTTCAAAAGACATCACTAATAATTTTAGCTCCCAGCCAAAGAAAAAATTAAAAAATAAAAATTGGAAAAAAAAACAAAAATTTGCACGGCCCCTAACACAAGGCCACACTAACCTTAATCGTGAAGAGATCCAGCTGGGTGTCCAGTCAGTGCAAGAATGTCCTTTGCTAGATGAGCTGGACCCTAGGCTAGCACACAACCGTTCTGCGGAAATAAAAAATTTTAATTTTGGCACTCAAGAATCTAATTTTTTACACTTATAATGTTCATCCCGGACTGGCCAACCACTTGTTACAACTGATAAGAGTGGGGCTTCTATGGGGTACTGGTACTATTAAGGGGTAAAGGTAGTTAGAAGACAAGAGTATCAAATATGGGAGAGCTAAAAGGCCCGGCCCCCAAAATAAACTATCCACAGTAGTAATAACTTGCTACATGACCATATATGTTAGTCTAAGGGTTGATCACTGCGCTCCCACCTTGGAAGAAGAGATACTCTGTAATTCATGTACTTATTTATTAACCCCTTAACAACCCCCCATATACACTCACACCAATAACAATAATAATAATAACTTTACCACACTATCTTACGTTAAAAGCCTTGGTCCACATAGACAGGATACAAGGTTTACACTAATAACAAGCTAGGGTAAAGTACTACTGGATAAGCACTGAAGCTGGATGCAGCTTAGGGTAGTGAGACCATGTGGTACCCTAATACAAAACACAACTCTTAGGGTAAACAAAACACTGGCAAATACTAACCCCAGGTCTCACCAATAGTTACTACCAGAGTAGGTATACTTACTGATGCCCCGTACTTAGCTTAAGGATACAGGAACTTCAGGTAAGGGAAATAAGTAAGAGGAGAGGGGAGAAGAGTAGGGATACAGCCACAGAGTAGGTCTTATCCGCACGACACAGCCAGAGAGAAGACCGAGCTAGTCACCAGCTGCCTCCCTCATGTCGTGGTGCCGGAAGGAGCCTAATTGATCGTGCAGCTAAGCACATTAAAGATCTTCCCCTATGCAACGTATTGTTACTTTATGAATGATTAGAAAGTATTAGTAAGCAAAGTTGGTGCCTATGTTATTATTTAATAATCAACCCCCAGCTCAGTCTTTAAATGCTCTTTGAGAAACAATAATAGTCTTACGTCTGGCAGGGAAGATACAAACAATTGCCATTCCAAATGCGCCAACTGTACTACTAGGAAGTCTAATAGCTCAATTTTGACCTCTGGTTTCCACTGGAGAACCCAGGGTCGTAGCACAATATTTTGCCGTTTTCCACGTTTTGTGAATTTTCAGTCCATGGGTTTTAATTCATATATATACGATAAAAATGATGCAAACACATAATAGATTAGATAATAACCTTAAATACTTCATTTTCAATCAACTATTTCTTTCTCGTTAAAATACTGAGTAAGATATTGAAAGGGGGAGAAGTTCTGATTTTATTGCATATATCGACGTTTCAGCCGGAATAGAGCGGTTTTCGTGTACATCTTCCATCGGTAATATAAACGGAAAATCAGGAACATTTTAGTTAGTTCTAATGAAAACACATTGATTTTTATCATTTGTATTGGAAACAACATTGTCATATGTCTTTTCTTGGATCTAAATAATACGAAACCTCGCTCTATGATTTGAAGGTAAAATCCTCAAATATGGTAAAATAGTGAGTTTTTCACGTTAATCATGTAGTTTGATATTACGCAAATATATTCATTTTTACCAATATTTCGATACTATTTCATGTATTATCACGATATGTGATTTGGCCTTCAAATCTCAGAATTTCGCATAACATTCCATTTTAAGCAAGTTTTCTTGCATTTTGTTTCGTACGAAAAATCATCGAATTTAGCAATATTTTGACGTTTATCATCCCCTTTTCCTTTATTTGATTTAAACAAAATATCATCGAATTAGGCAATATTTTTCCGTTTTTCCACGTTTTTGTGAATTTTCAATCTATGGGTATTAATTCATTATATATACGATAAAAATGATGCAAACACATAATTGATTAGATAATAACCTTAAATACTTCATTTTCAATCAACTATTTGTTTCTCGTTAAAATACTGAGTAAGATATTGAAAAGGGGAGAAGTTCTGTTTTTATTGCATATATCGACGTTTCAGCCGGAATAGAGCGATTTTCGTGTACATCTTCCATCGGTAATATAAACGGAAAACCAGGAACATTTTAGTTAATTCTAATGAAAACACTTTGATTTTTATCATTTGTATTGGAAACAACATTGTCATATGTCTTTTCTTGGATCCAAATAATACGAAACCTCGCACTATGATTTGAAGTTAAAATCCTCAAATATGGTTAAATAGTGACTTTTTTCACGTTTTTCATGTAGTTTGATATTACGTAAATATATTCATTTTTACCAATATTTCGATACTATTTTATGTAGTATCACGATATGTGATTTGGCCTTGAAATTTCAGAATTTCGCATAATATTGCATTTTAAGCAAGTTTTCTTGCATTTTGTTTCGTACGAAAAATCATCGAATTTAGCAATATTTTGACGTTTATCATCCCCTTTTCCTTCTTGTGATTTAAACAAAATATCATCGAATTAGGCAATATTTTGCCGTTTTCCACGTTTTTGTGAATTTTCAGTCCATGGGTATTAATTCATATGTATACGATAAAAATGATGCAAACACATAATTGATTAGATAATAACCTTAAATACTTCATTTTCAATCATCTATTTGTTTCTCGTTAAAATACTGAGTAAGATGTTGAAAAGGGGAGAAGTTCGGTTTTTATTGCATATATTGACGTTTCAGCCGGATTAGAGCGGTTTTACGTGTACATCTTCCCTCGTTAATATAAACGGAAAATCAAGAACATTATAGTTAATTCTAATGAAAACACATTGTTTTTTATCATTTGTATTGGAAACAACATTGTCATATGTCTTTTCTTGGAACTAAATAATACGAAACCTCGCTCTATGATTTGAAGGTAAAATCCTCAAATATGGTAAAATAGTGACTTTTTCACGTTAATCATGTAGTTTGATATTACGCATATATATTCATTTTTACCAATATTTCGATACTATTTCATGTAGTATCACGATATGTGATTTGGCCTTCAAATCTCAGAATTTCGCATAATATTGCATTTTAAGCAAGTTTCCTTGCATTTTGTTTCGTACGAAAAATCATCGAATTTAGCAATATTTTGACGTTTATCATCCCCTTTTCCTTTATTTGATTTAAACAAAATATCATCGAATTAGGCAATATTTTGCCGTTTTTCCACGTTTTTGTGAATTTTCAGTCTATGGGTATTAATTCATTATATATACGATAAAAATGATGCAAACACATAATTGATTAGATAATAACCTTAAATACTTCATTTTCAATCAACTATTTGTTTTTAAAATACTGAGTAAGATATTGAAAAGGGGAGAAGTTCTGTTTTTATTGCATATATCGACGTTTCAGCCGGAATAGAGCGATTTTCGTGTACATCTTCCATCGGTAATATAAACGGAAAACCAGGAACATTTTAGTTAATTCTAATGAAAACACTTTGATTTTTATCATTTGTATTGGAAACAACATTGTCATATGTCTTTTCTTGGATCTAAATAATACGAAACCTCGCTCTATGATTTGAAGGTAAAATCCTCAAATATGGTAAAATAGTGAGTTTTTCACGTTAATCATGTAGTTTGATATTACGCAAATATATTCATTTTTACCAATATTTCGATACTATTTCATGTATTATCACGATATGTGATTTGGCCTTCAAATCTCAGAATTTCGCATAACATTCCATTTTAAGCAAGTTTTCTTGCATTTTGTTTCGTACGAAAAATCATCGAATTTAGCAATATTTTGACGTTTATCATCCCCTTTTCCTTTATTTGATTTAAACAAAATATCATCGAATTAGGCAATATTTTTCCGTTTTTCCACGTTTTTGTGAATTTTCAATCTATGGGTATTAATTCATTATATATACGATAAAAATGATGCAAACACATAATTGATTAGATAATAACCTTAAATACTTCATTTTCAATCAACTATTTGTTTCTCGTTAAAATACTGAGTAAGATATTGAAAAGGGGAGAAGTTCTGTTTTTATTGCATATATCGACGTTTCAGCCGGAATAGAGCGATTTTCGTGTACATCTTCCATCGGTAATATAAACGGAAAACCAGGAACATTTTAGTTAATTCTAATGAAAACACTTTGATTTTTATCATTTGTATTGGAAACAACATTGTCATATGTCTTTTCTTGGATCCAAATAATACGAAACCTCGCACTATGATTTGAAGTTAAAATCCTCAAATATGGTTAAATAGTGACTTTTTTCACGTTTTTCATGTAGTTTGATATTACGTAAATATATTCATTTTTACCATTATTTCGATACTATTTCATGTAGTATCACGATATGTGATTTGGCCTTCAAATCTCAAAATTTCGCATATTATTGCATTTTAAGCAAGTTTTCTTGCATTTTGTTTCGTACGAAAAATCATCGAATTTAGCAATATTTTGACGTTTATCATCCCCTTTTCCTTCATGTGATTTAAACAAAATATCATCGAATTAGGCAATATTTTGCCGTTTTCCACGTTTTTGTGAATTTTCAGTCCATGGGTATTAATTCATATGTATACGATAAAAATGATGCAAACACATAATTGATTAGATAATAACCTTAAATACTTCATTTTCAATCATCTATTTGTTTCTCGTTAAAATACTGAGTAAGATGTTGAAAAGGGGAGAAGTTCGGTTTTTATTGCATATATCGACGTTTCAGCCGGAATAGAGCGGTTTTCGTGTACATCTTCCATCGGTAATATAAACGGAAAATCAGGAACATTTTAGTTAATTCTAATGAAAACACTGATGGAACCACGGTGATTCAATGCCATACTGTTTTCTCAAATAAGCTCTTCGGCTATTTGAGAAAACGTAAATTTCATGGCGAACATTTGTAAACTATCCCCAAGTAGATCGGATCGAAATTGGAATTTATACAATTATTTATTCTCGTGTTGCCCGCCAGTGTCACCCTTGAGTAACCCGAACAGGTATAAAAATGCTCTTTCGTCTTGCTTCCCATCTGTCATTTCAAATGGTTTTTTTTTGCCACAAAACACACACACACACAGACACACACAGACACACACACACACACACACACACACACACACACACACACACACACACACACACACACACACACACACACACACACACACACACACACACACACACACACACACACACACACACACACACACACACACACACACACACACACACACACACACACACACACACACACACACACACACACACACACACACATACACACAAATATACACACACACACACACACACACACACACACACACACACACACACACACACACACACACACACACACACACACACACACACACACACACACAAGGGGGGCCTCGTAGCCTGGTGGATAGCGCGCAGGATTCATAATTCTGTGGCGCGGGTTCGATTCCCGCACGAGGCAGAAACAAATGGGCAAAGTTTCTTTCACCCTGAATGCCCCTGTTACCTAGCAGTAAATAGGTACCTGGGAGTTAGTCAGCTGTCACGGGCTGCTTCCTGGGGTGTGTGTGTGTGTGTGTGTGTGTGTGTGTGTGGTGTGGAAAAAAAAAGTAGTTAGTAAACAGTTGATTGACAGTTGAGAGGCGGGCCGAAAGAGCAAAGCTCAACCCCCGTAAAAACACAACTAGTAAACACACACACACACACACACACACACACACACACACACACACACACACACACACACACACACACACACACACACACACACACACACACACACACACACACACACACACACACACACACACACACACACACACACACACACACACACACACACACACACACACACACACACACACACACACACACACTCACACAGAATTCCAGGAATGAATATATCAGGATGAGAAGAGATGCAGAAAGACAAAGACTCAGCCTAAATTGCTGCATAGCCACATCAGGAGAAAAACAACAGTAAAGGACAAGGTTATACAATTAATAATAGGGGAAAAAGGATTCAGTACAAACGTAAAGGAAGTGTGTGACGAACTAAATAAGAAATTCCAGGAGGTCTTCACCTTGTGTGTGTGTGTGTGTGTGTGTGTGTGTGTGTGTGTGTGTGTGTGTGTGTGTGTGTGTGTGTGTGTGTGTGTGTGTGTGTGTGTGTGTGTGTGTGTAGAAGCTTGAGCCATATTTTGGAGACAAATTCTCACTCTGGGCACGTATTAGCAGTTTGAAATTATGTATTTTTATACCGAAAATATGCCAATTACTGAAAGCGGCGATGGATCACATTTTTGCCCAAACCCTCCCTGCAGTTTTCAAAGTATCACGAGCATCCCAAATTCGACGCTTGAGTCATATTTTGGAGTCAAATTCTCGCTCTCTGCACGTATTCGCAGATTGAAATTACGACTTTTTATATCGAAAATATGCCAATTACTGAGTGCGGCGATAGGTCACATTTTGCCCAAACCCAACCTGCAGTTTTCAAAATATCCCAAACATCCCAAATTCAAAGCTTTAGCCATATTTTGGAGCCAAATTTTGGCTCTCTGCAAGTATTCGCAGTTTGAAATAACGTCTTTTTATACCGAAAGTATGCCAATTCCAATTACTAGAAGCAGCGATGGATCACATTTTGCACAAATTCTCCTTGCAGTTTTCAAAATATCCCAAACATCCCAAATTCAACCCTTGAGTAACATTTTGGAGCCAAATTCTGGCTCTCTGCACGTATTCGCAGTTTGAAATTACGACTTTTTATACCGAAAATATGTTAATTACTGAGAGCGGCGATGGGTCACATTTGGCCCAAACCCCCCCTAGTTTGAAATTACTACTCTTTATACAGAAAATATACCAATTGCTTACAGCGGCGATGGGTCACATTTTGCCCAAACCCTCCCCGCAGTTTTCAAAATATCCCAAACATCACAAATTCGACGCTTGAGCCATATTTTGGAGCCAATTTCTGGCTCTCTGCACGTATTTGCAGTTTGAAATAACGGATTTTTGTACCGAAAATATGCCAGTTACTGAGAGCGGCGATGGAACACATTTTGCCCAAACCCCCCTGCAGCTCTCAAAATGTCCCAAACATCTCAAATTCGACCCTTGAGCCATATTTTGAAGGAAAATTATGACTCTCTGCAGGTGTTCGAAGTTTAAAATTACGACTTTTTATACCAAAAATATGTTAATTACTGAGAACGGCGATGGGTCACATATTGCCCTAACACCCCTGCAGTTTTTAAAATATCCCAAACATCCCGAATTCGACGCTTGAGCCATATTTTGAAGCCAAATTCTGGTTCTCGGCACGTTTTGGCAGTTTGAAATTACGACTTTTTTTTACCGAAAATAAGCCAATTACTGAGAGCAGCGATGGGTCACATTTTGCCCAAACTACCCTGCAGTTTTCAAAATATCCCAAACATTCCAAGTCCGACGCGTGAGAATTTTTTTGGAGCCAAATTCTGGCTCTCTGCACGTGTTCGCAGTTTGAAATTACGTCTTTTTATACCGAAAGTATGCTAATTACTGAAAGCGGCGATGGATCACATTTTGCACAAATTCTCCCTGCAGTTTTCAAAATATCCCATACAGTCCAAATGCAACCATTGAGTAATATTTTGGAGCCAAATTCTGGCTCTCTGCACGTATTCGCAGTTTGAAATTACGACTTTTTATACCGAAAATATGCTAAATACTGTGAGCGGCGATGTGTCACATTGTGCCCAAAGCCCCCCTAGTTTGAAATTACTACTCTTTATACCGAAAATTTGCCAATTACTTATAGCAGCGATGGGTCACAATTTGCCCAATCCCTCCCGGCAGTTTTCAAAGTATCACAAACATCCCAAATTCGATGCTTGAGTCATATTTTGGAGTCAATTTCTCGCTCTCTGCACGTATTCACAGTTAGAAGAAACGACTTTTTATATCGAAAATATGCCAATTACTGAGAGCAGCGATAGGTCACATTTTGCCCAAACCCAACCTACAGTTTTCAAAATATCCCAAACATCCCAAATTCGACGCTTGAGCCATATTTTGGAACCAAATTCTGGCTCTCTGCACGTATTCGCAGTTTTTAATTACGTCCTTTTATACCGAAAGTATGCCAATTACTGAAAGCGGCGATGGATCGTATTTTGCACAAATTCTCCTTGCAGTTTTCAAAATATCCCAAGCATCCCAAATTCGACCCCTTGAGTCATATTTTGGAGCCAAATTCGTTAAAATATTGCTAAATTCGATGATTTTTCGTAGGAAAAAAATGCAAGAAAACTTGCTTAAAATGCGATATTATGCAAAATTCTGAGATTTGAAGGCCAAATCACATATCGTGATACTACATGAAATAGTATCGAAATATTGGTAAAAATGAATATATTTACGTAATATCAAACTACATGAAAAACGTGAAAAAAGTCACTATATAACCATATTTGAGGTTTTTAACTTCAAATCATAGAGCGAGGTTTCGTATTATTTAGATCCAAGAAAAGACATATGACAATGTTGTTTCCAATACAAATGATAAAAAACAATGTGTTTTCATTAGAAATAACAAAAATGTTCTTGATTTTCCGTTTATATTAACGAGGGAAGAAGTACACGTAAAACCGCTCTAATCCGGCTGAAACGTCGATATATGCAATAAAAACCGAACTTCTCCCCTTTTCAATATCTTACTCAGTATTTTACCGAGAAACAAATAGATGATTGAAAATGAAGTATTTAAGGTTATTATCTAATCAATTATGTGTTTGCATCATTTTTATCGTATATATATATATGAATTAACATCCATGGACTGAAAATTCACAATAACGTGGAAAACGGCAAAATGTTGCCTAATTCGATGATATTTTGTTTAAAATCACATGAAGGAAAAGGAGATGATAAACGTAAAAATATTGCTAAATTCGATGATTTTTCGTACGAAGCAAAATGCAAGAAAACTTGCTTAAAATGCAATATTATGCGAAATTCTGAGATTTGAAGGCCAAATCACATATCGTGATACTGCATGAAATAGTATCGAAATATTGGTAAAAATGAATATATTTACGTAATATCAAACTACATGAAAAACGTGAAAAAATCACTATATCACCATATATGAGGATTTTAACTTCAAATCATGGAGCGAGGTTTCGTATTATTTAGTTCCAAGAAAAGAAATATGACAATGTTGTTTCCAATACTAATAATAAAAAACAATGTGTTTTCATTAGAATTAACTATAATGTTCTTGATGTTCCGTTTATATTAACGAGGGAAGATGTACACGTAAAACCGCTCTAATCCGGCTGAAACGTCGATATATGCAATAAAAAGCGAACTTCTCCCCTTTTCAATATCTTACTCAGTATTTTAACGAGAAACAAATAGATGATTGAAAATGAAGTATTTAAGGTTATTATCTAATCAATTATGTGTTTGCATCATTTTTATCGTATATATATATATGAATTAACATCCATGGACTGAAAATTCACAATAACGTGGAAAACGGCAAAATGTTGCCTAATTCGATGATATTTTGTTTAAAATCACATGAAGGAAAAGGAGATGATAAACGTAAAAATATTGCTAAATTCGATGATTTTTCGTACGAAGCAAAATGCAAGAAAACTTGCTTAAAATGCAATATTATGCGAAATTCTGAGATTTGAAGGCCAAATCACATATCGTGATACTGCATGAAATAGTATCGAAATATTGGTAAAAATGAATATATTTACGTAATATCAAACTACATGAAAAACGTGAAAAAATCACTATATCACCATATATGAGGATTTTAACTTCAAATCATGGAGCGAGGTTTCGTATTATTTAGTTCCAAGAAAAGAAATATGACAATGTTGTTTCCAATACTAATAATAAAAAACAATGTGTTTTCATTAGAATTAACTATAATGTTCTTGATGTTCCGTTTATATTAACGAGGGAAGATGTACACGTAAAACCGCTCTAATCCGGCTGAAACGTCGATATATGCAATAAAAAGCGAACTTCTCCCCTTTTCAATATCTTACTCAGTATTTTAACGAGAAACAAATAGATGATTGAAAATGAAGTATTTAAGGTTATTATCTAATCAATTATGTGTTTGCATCATTTTTATCGTATATATATATGAATTAATACCCATGGACTGAAAATTTACAAAAACGTGGAAAACGGCAAAATATTGCCTAATTCGATGATATTTTGTTTAAATCACATGAAGGAAAAGGGGATGATAAACGTCAAAATATTGCTAAATTCGATGATTTCTCGTACGAAACAAAATGCAAGAAAACTTGCTTAAAATGCAATAATATGCGAAATTCTGAGATTTGAAGGCCAAATCACATATCGTGATACTACATGAAATAGTATCGAAATAATGGTAAAAATGAATATATTTACGTAATATCAAACTACATGAAAAACGTGAAAAAAGTCACTATTTAGACATATTTGAGGATTTTAACTTTAAATCATAGAGCGAGGTTTCGTATTTTTTGGATCCAAGAAAAGACATATGACAATGTTGTTTCCAATACAAATGATAAAAATCAAAGTGTTTTCATTAGAATTAACTAAAATGTTCCTGGTTTTCCGTTTATATTACCGATGGAAGATATACACGAAAATCGCTCTATTCCGGCTGAAACGTCGATATATGCAATAAAAACAGAACTTCTCCCCTTTTCAATAATTTACTCAGTATTTTAACGAGAAACAAATAAATGATTGAAAATGAAGTATTTAAGGTTATTATCTAATCAATTATGTGTTTGCATCATTTTTATCTTATATATATGAATTAAAACCCATGGACGGAAAATTCACAAAAACGTGGAAAACGGCAAAATATTGCCTAATTCGATGATATTTTGTTTAAAACACATGAAGGAAAAGGAGATGATAAACGTTAAAATATTGCTAAATTCGATGATTTTTCGTACGAAACAAAATGCAAAAAAACTTGCTTGAAATGCGATATTATGCGAAATTCTGGGATTTGAAGGCCAAATCACATATCGTGATACTACATGAAATAGTATCGAAATATTGGTAAAAATGAATATATTTACGTAATATCAAACTACATGAAAATCGTGAAAAAAGTCACTATATAACCATATTTGAGGATTTTAACTTCAAATCATAGAGCGAGGTTTCGTATTATTTAGATCCAAGAAAAGACATATGACAATGTTGTTTCCAATACAAATGATAAAAAACAATGTGTTTTCATTAGAAATAACTAAAATGTTCTTGATTTTCCGTTTATATTAACGAGGGAAGAAGTACACGTAAAACCGCTCTAATCCGGCTGAAACGTCGATATATGCAATAAAAACCGAACTTCTCCCCTTTTCAATATCTTACTCAGTATTTTACCGAGAAACAAATAGATGATTGAAAATGAAGTATTTAAGGTTATTATCTAATCAATTATGTGTTTGCATCATTTTTATCGTATATATATATATGAATTAACATCCATGGACTGAAAATTCACAATAACGTGGAAAACGGCAAAATGTTGCCTAATTCGATGATATTTTGTTTAAATCACATGAAGGAAAAGGAGATGATAAACGTTAAAATATTGCTAAATTCGATGATTTTTCGTACGAAGCAAAATGCAAGAAAACTTGCTTAAAATGCAATATTATGCGAAATTCTGAGATTTGAAGGCCAAATCACATATCGTGATACTGCATGAAATAGTATCGAAATATTGGTAAAAATGAATATATTTACGTAATATCAAACTAAATGAAAAACGTGAAAAAATCACTATATCACCATATTTGAGGATTTTAACTTCAAATCATGGAGCGAGGTTTCGTAATATTTAGTTCCAAGAAAAGACATATGACAATGTTGTTTCCAATACAAATGATAAAAAACAATGTGTTTTCATTAGAATTAACTATAATGTTCTTGATTTTCCGTTTATATTAACGAGGGAAGATGTACACGTAAAACCGCTCTAATCCGGCTGAAACGTCGATATATGCAATAAAAACCGAACTTCTCCCCTTTTCAATATCTTACTCAGTATTTTAACGAGAAACAAATAAATGATTGAAAATGAAGTATTTAAGGTTATTATCTAATCAATTATGTGTTTGCATCATTTTTATCGTATATATATATGAATTAATACCCATGGACTGAAAATTCCCAAAAACGTGGAAAACGGCAAAATATTGCCTAATTCGATGATATTTTGTTTAAATCACATGAAGGAAAAGGGGATGATAAACGTAAAAATATTGCTAAATTCGATGATTTTTCGTACGAAACAAAATGCAAGAAAACTTGCTTAAAATGCAATATTATTCGAAATTCTGAGATTTCAAGGCCAAATCACATATCGTGATACTACATGAAATAGTATCGAAATATTGGTAAAAATGAATATATTTACGTAATATCAAACTACATGAAAATCGTGAAAAAAGTCACTATTTAACCATATTTGAGGATTATAACTTAGAATCATAGAGCGAGGTTTCGCATTATTTAGATCCAAGAAAAGACATATGACAATGTTGTTTCCAATACAAACGATAAAAATCAATGTGTTTTCATTAGAATTAACTAAAATGTTCCTGATTTTCCGTTTATATTACTGATGGAAGATATACACGTAAAACCGCTCTATTCCGGCTGAAACGTCGATATATGCAATAAAAACAGAACTTCTCGCCTTTTTAATATCTTACTCAGTATTTTAACGAGAAACAAATAGTTGATTGAAAATGAAGTATTTAAGGTTATTATCTAATCAATTATGTGTTTGCATCATTTTTATCGTATATATAATGAATTAATACCCATAGACTGAAAATTCACAAAAACGTGGAAAAACGGCAAAATATTGCCTAATTCGATGATATTTTGTTTAAATCAAATAAAGGAAAAGGGGATGATAAACGTTAAAATATTGCTAAATTCGATGATTTTTCGTACGAAACAAAATGCAAGAAAACTTGCTTAAAATGCAATATTATGCGAAATTCTGAGATTTGAAGGCCAAATCACATATCGTGATACTACATGAAATAGTATCGAAATATTGGTAAAAATGAATATATTTACGTAATATCAAACTACATGAAAAACGTGAAAAAAGTCACTATTTAACCATATTTGAGGATTTTAACTTTAAATCATAGAGCGAGGTTTCGTGTTATTTGGATCCAAGAAAAGACATATGACAATGTTGTTTCCAATACAAATGATAAAAATCAAAGTGTTTTCATTAGAATTAACTAAAATGTTCCTGGTTTTCCGTTTATATTACCGATGGAAGATGTACACGAAAATCGCTCTATTCCGGCTGAAACGTCGATATATGCAATAAAAACAGAACTTCTCCCATTTTCAATAATTTACTCGGTATTTTAACGAGAAACAAATAGATGATTGAAAATGAAGTATTTAAGGTTATTATCTAATCAATTATGTGTTTGCATCATTTTTATCGTATATATATATGAATTAATACCCGTGGACGGAAAATTCACAAAAACGTGGAAAACGGCAAAATATTGCCTAATTCGATGATATTTTGTTTAAATCACATGAAGGAAAAGGAGATGATAAACGTTAAAATATTGCTAAATTCGATGATTTTTCGTACGAAACAAAATGCAAGAAAACTTGCTTAAAATGCGATATTATGCAAAATTCTGAGATTTGAAGGCCAAATCACATATCGTGATACTACATGAAATAGTATCGAAATATTGGTAAAAATGAATATATTTACGTAATATCAAACTACATAAAAAACGTGAAAAAAGTCACTATATAACCATATTTGAGGTTTTTAACTTCAAATCATAGAGCGAGGTTTCGTATTATTTAGATCCAAGAAAAGACAAATGACAATGTTGTTTCCAATACAAATGATAAAAAACAATGTGTTTTCATTAGAAATAACTAAAATGTTCTTGATTTTCCGTTTATATTAACGAGGGAAGATGTACACGTAAAACCGCTCTAATCCGGCTGAAACGACGATATATGCAATAAAATCAGATCTTCTCCCCTTTTCAATATCTTACTCAGTATTTTAACGAGAAACAAATAGTTGATTGAAAATGAAGTATTTAAGGTTATTATCTAATCAATTATGTGTTTGTATCATTTTTATCGTATATATATGAATTAATACCCATGGACTGAAAATTCACAAAAACGTGGAAAAACGGCAAAATATTGCCTAATTCGATGATATTTTGTTTAAATCACATGAAGGAAAAGGGGATGATAAACGTCAAAATATTGCTAAATTCGATGATTTTTCGTACGAAACAAAATACAAGAAAACTTGCTTAAAATGCAATATTACGCGAAATTCTGCGATTTGAAGGGCAAATCACATATCGTGATACTACATGAAATAGTATCGGAATATTGGTAAAAATGAATATATTTGCGTAATATCAAACTACATGATTAACGTGAAAAAGTTACTATTTTACCATATTTGAGGATTTTACCTTCAAATCATAGAGCGAGGTTGCGTATTATTTAGATCCAAGAAAAGACATATGACAATGTTGTTTCCAATACAAATGATAAAAATCAATGTGTTTTCATTAGAATTAACTAAAATGTTCCTGATTTTCCGTTTATATTACCGATGGAAGATGTACACGAAAACCGCTCTATTCCGGCTGAAACGTCGATATATGCAATAAAATCAGAACTTCTCCCCCCTTTCAATATCTTACTCAGTATTTTAACGAGAAAGAAATAGTTGATTGAAAATGAAGTATTTAAGGTTATTATCTAATCAATTATGTGTTTGCATCATTTTTATCGTATATGTATGAATTAAAACCCATGGACTGAAAATTCACAAAAACGTGGAAAACGGCAAAATATTGCCTAATTCGATGATATTTTGATTAAATCACATGAAGGAAAAGGGGATGATAAACGTCAAAATATTGCTAAATTCGATGATTTTTCGTACGAAACAAAATGCAAGAAAACTTGCTTAAAATGCAATAATATGCGAAATTTTGAGATTTGAAGGCCAAATCACATATCGTGATACTACATGAAATAGTATCGAAATAATGGTAAAAATGAATATATTTACGTAATATCAAACTACATGAAAAACGTGAAAAAAGTCACTATTTAGACATATTTGAGGATTTTAACTTTAAATCATAGAGCGAGGTTTCGTATTTTTTGGATCCAAGAAAAGACATATGACAATGTTGTTTCCAATACAAATGATAAAAATCAAAGTGTTTTCATTAGAATTAACTAAAATGTTCCTGGTTTTCCGTTTATATTACCGATGGAAGATATACACGAAAATCGCTCTATTCCGGCTGAAACGTCGATATATGCAATAAAAACAGAACTTCTCCCCTTTTCAATAATTTACTCAGTATTTTAACGAGAAACAAATAGATGATTGAAAATGAAGTATTTAAGGTTATTATCTAATCAATTATGTGTTTGCATCATTTTTATTTTATATATATGAATTAAAACCCATGGACGGAAAATTCACAAAAACGTGGAAAACGGCAAAATATTGCCTAATTCGATGATATTTTGTTTAAATCACATGAAGGAAAAGGAGATGATAAACGTTAAAATATTGCTAAATTCGATGATTTTTCGTACGAAACAAAATGCAAAAAAACTTGCTTGAAATGCGATATTATGCGAAATTCTGGGATTTGAAGGCCAAATCACATATCGTGATACTACATGAAATAGTATCGAAATATTGGTAAAAATGAATATATTTACGTAATATCAAACTACATGAAAAACGTGATAAAAGTCACTATTTAACCATATTTGAGGATTTTAACTTTAAATCATAGAGCGAGGTTTCGTATTATTTGGATCCAAGAAAAGACATATGACAATGTTGTTTCCAATACAAATGATAAAAAACAATGTGTTTTCATTAGAAATAACTAAAATGTTCTTGATTTTCCGTTTATATTAACGAGGGAAGAAGTACACGTAAAACCGCTCTAATCCGGCTGAAACGTCGATATATGCAATAAAAACCGAACTTCTCCCCTTTTCAATATCTTACTCAGTATTTTACCGAGAAACAAATAGATGATTGAAAATGAAGTATTTAAGGTTATTATCTAATCAATTATGTGTTTGCATCATTTTTATCGTATATATATATATGAATTAACATCCATGGACTGAAAATTCACAATAACGTGGAAAACGGCAAAATGTTGCCTAATTCGATGATATTTTGTTTAAAATCACATGAAGGAAAAGGAGATGATAAACGTAAAAATATTGCTAAATTCGATGATTTTTCGTACGAAGCAAAATGCAAGAAAACTTGCTTAAAATGCAATATTATGCGAAATTCTGAGATTTGAAGGCCAAATCACATATCGTGATACTGCATGAAATAGTATCGAAATATTGGTAAAAATGAATATATTTACGTAATATCAAACTACATGAAAAACGTGAAAAAATCACTATATCACCATATATGAGGATTTTAACTTCAAATCATGGAGCGAGGTTTCGTATTATTTAGTTCCAAGAAAAGAAATATGACAATGTTGTTTCCAATACTAATAATAAAAAACAATGTGTTTTCATTAGAATTAACTATAATGTTCTTGATGTTCCGTTTATATTAACGAGGGAAGATGTACACGTAAAACCGCTCTAATCCGGCTGAAACGTCGATATATGCAATAAAAAGCGAACTTCTCCCCTTTTCAATATCTTACTCAGTATTTTAACGAGAAACAAATAGATGATTGAAAATGAAGTATTTAAGGTTATTATCTAATCAATTATGTGTTTGCATCATTTTTATCGTATATATATATGAATTAATACCCATGGACTGAAAATTTACAAAAACGTGGAAAACGGCAAAATATTGCCTAATTCGATGATATTTTGTTTAAATCACATGAAGGAAAAGGGGATGATAAACGTCAAAATATTGCTAAATTCGATGATTTTTCGTACGAAACAAAATGCAAGAAAACTTGCTTAAAATGCAATAATATGCGAAATTCTGAGATTTGAAGGCCAAATCACATATCGTGATACTACATGAAATAGTATCGAAATAATGGTAAAAATGAATATATTTACGTAATATCAAACTACATGAAAAACGTGAAAAAAGTCACTATTTAGACATATTTGAGGATTTTAACTTTAAATCATAGAGCGAGGTTTCGTATTTTTTGGATCCAAGAAAAGACATATGACAATGTTGTTTCCAATACAAATGATAAAAATCAAAGTGTTTTCATTAGAATTAACTAAAATGTTCCTGGTTTTCCGTTTATATTACCGATGGAAGATATACACGAAAATCGCTCTATTCCGGCTGAAACGTCGATATATGCAATAAAAACAGAACTTCTCCCCTTTTCAATAATTTACTCAGTATTTTAACGAGAAACAAATAAATGATTGAAAATGAAGTATTTAAGGTTATTATCTAATCAATTATGTGTTTGCATCATTTTTATCTTATATATATGAATTAAAACCCATGGACGGAAAATTCACAAAAACGTGGAAAACGGCAAAATATTGCCTAATTCGATGATATTTTGTTTAAATCACATGAAGGAAAAGGAGATGATAAACGTTAAAATATTGCTAAATTCGATGATTTTTCGTACGAAACAAAATGCAAAAAAACTTGCTTGAAATGCGATATTATGCGAAATTCTGGGATTTGAAGGCCAAATCACATATCGTGATACTACATGAAATAGTATCGAAATATTGGTAAAAATGAATATATTTACGTAATATCAAACTACATGAAAATCGTGAAAAAAGTCACTATATAACCATATTTGAGGATTTTAACTTCAAATCATAGAGCGAGGTTTCGTATTATTTAGATCCAAGAAAAGACATATGACAATGTTGTTTCCAATACAAATGATAAAAAACAATGTGTTTTCATTAGAAATAACTAAAATGTTCTTGATTTTCCGTTTATATTAACGAGGGAAGAAGTACACGTAAAACCGCTCTAATCCGGCTGAAACGTCGATATATGCAATAAAAACCGAACTTCTCCCCTTTTCAATATCTTACTCAGTATTTTACCGAGAAACAAATAGATGATTGAAAATGAAGTATTTAAGGTTATTATCTAATCAATTATGTGTTTGCATCATTTTTATCGTATATATATATATGAATTAACATCCATGGACTGAAAATTCACAATAACGTGGAAAACGGCAAAATGTTGCCTAATTCGATGATATTTTGTTTAAATCACATGAAGGAAAAGGAGATGATAAACGTTAAAATATTGCTAAATTCGATGATTTTTCGTACGAAGCAAAATGCAAGAAAACTTGCTTAAAATGCAATATTATGCGAAATTCTGAGATTTGAAGGCCAAATCACATATCGTGATACTGCATGAAATAGTATCGAAATATTGGTAAAAATGAATATATTTACGTAATATCAAACTACATGAAAAACGTGAAAAAATCACTATATCACCATATTTGAGGATTTTAACTTCAAATCATGGAGCGAGGTTTCGTAATATTTAGTTCCAAGAAAAGACATATGACAATGTTGTTTCCAATACAAATGATAAAAAACAATGTGTTTTCATTAGAATTAACTATAATGTTCTTGATTTTCCGTTTATATTAACGAGGGAAGATGTACACGTAAAACCGCTCTAATCCGGCTGAAACGTCGATATATGCAATAAAAACCGAACTTCTCCCCTTTTCAATATCTTACTCAGTATTTTAACGAGAAACAAATAAATGATTGAAAATGAAGTATTTAAGGTTATTATCTAATCAATTATGTGTTTGCATCATTTTTATCGTATATATATATGAATTAATACCCATGGACTGAAAATTCCCAAAAACGTGGAAAACGGCAAAATATTGCCTAATTCGATGATATTTTGTTTAAATCACATGAAGGAAAAGGGGATGATAAACGTAAAAATATTGCTAAATTCGATGATTTTTCGTACGAAACAAAATGCAAGAAAACTTGCTTAAAATGCAATATTATTCGAAATTCTGAGATTTCAAGGCCAAATCACATATCGTGATACTACATGAAATAGTATCGAAATATTGGTAAAAATGAATATATTTACGTAATATCAAACTACATGAAAATCGTGAAAAAAGTCACTATTTAACCATATTTGAGGATTATAACTTAGAATCATAGAGCGAGGTTTCGTATTATTTAGATCCAAGAAAAGACATATGACAATGTTGTTTCCAATACAAACGATAAAAATCAATGTGTTTTCATTAGAATTAACTAAAATGTTCCTGATTTTCCGTTTATATTGCTGATGGAAGATGTACACGTAAAACCGCTCTATTCCGGCTGAAACGTCGATATATGCAATAAAAACAGAACTTCTCGCCTTTTTAATATCTTACTCAGTATTTTAACGAGAAACAAATAGTTGATTGAAAATGAAGTATTTAAGGTTATTATCTAATCAATTATGTGTTTGCATCATTTTTATCGTATATATAATGAATTAATGACCCATAGACTGAAAATTCACAAAAACGTGGAAAAACGGCAAAATATTGCCTAATTCGATGATATTTTGTTTAAATCAAATAAAGGAAAAGGGGATGATAAACGTTCAAAATATTGCTAAATTCGATGATTTTTCGTACGAAACAAAATGCAAGAAAACTTGCTTAAAATGCAATATTATGCGAAATTCTGAGATTTGAATGCCAAATCACATATCGTGATACTACATGAAATAGTATCGAAATATTGGTAAAAATGAATATATTTACGTAATATCAAACTACATGAAAAACGTGAAAAAAGTCACTATTTAACCATATTTGAGGATTTTAACTTTAAATCATAGAGCGAGGTTTCGTAGTTATTTGGATCCAAGAAAAGACATATGACAATGTTGTTTCCAATACAAATGATAAAAATCAAAGTGTTTTCATTAGAATTAACTAAAATGTTCCTGGTTTTCCGTTTATATTACCGATGGAAGATAGTACACGAAAATCGCTCTATTCCGGCTGAAACGTCGATATATGCAATAAAAACAGAACTTCTCCCCTTTTCAATAATTTACTCAGGTATTTTAACGAGAAACAAATAGATGATTGAAAATGAAGTATTTAAGGTTATTATCTAATCAATTATGTGTTTGCATCATTTTTATCGTATATATATGAATTAATACCCAGTGGACGGAAAATTCACAAAAACGTGGAAAACGGCAAAATATTGCCTAATTCGATGATATTTTGTTTAAATCACATGAAGGAAAAGGAGATGATAAACGTTAAAATATTGCTAAATTCGATGATTTTTCGTACGAAAGCAAAATGCAAGAAAACTTGCTTAAAATGCGATATTATGCGAAATTCTGAGATTTGAAGGCCAAATCACATATCGTGATACTACATGAAATAGTATCGAAATATTGGTAAAAATGAATATATTTACGTAATATCAAACTACATGAAAAAACGTGAAAAAAGTCACTATATAACCATATATGAGGATTTTAACTTCAAATCATAGGAGCGAGGTTTCGTATTATTTAGATCCAAGAAAAGACAATATGACAATGTTGTTTCCAATACTAAATGATAAAAAACAATGTGTTTTCATTAGAAATTAACTATAATGTTCTTGATTTTCCGTTTATATTAACGAGGGAAGATGTACACGTAAAACCGCTCTAATCCGGCTGAAACGTACGATATATGCAATAAATATCAGATCTTCTCCCCTTTTCAATATCTTACTCAGTATTTTAACGAGAAACAAATAGATTGATTGAAAATGAAGTATTTAAGGTTATTATCTAATCAATTATGTGTTTGCATCATTTTTATCGTATATATATATGAATTAATACCCATGGACTGAAAATTTACAAAAACGTGGAAAACGGCAACATATTGCCTAATTCGATGATATTTTGTTTAAATCACATGAAGGAAAAGGGGATGATAAACGTCAAAATATTGCTAAATTCGATGATTTTTCGTACGAAACAAAATGCAAGAAAACTTGCTTAAAATGCAATAATAAGCGAAATTCTGAGATTTGAAGGCCAAATCACATATCGTGGTACTACATGAAATAGTATCGAAATAATGGTAAAAATGAATATATTTACGTAATATCAAGCTACATGAAAATCGTGAAAAAAGTCACTATTTAGACATATTTGAGGATTTTAACTTTAAATCATAGAGCGAGGTTTCGTATTTTTTGGATCCAAGAAAAGACATATGACAATGTTGTTTCCAATACAAATGATAAAAATCAAAGTGTTTTCATTAGAATTAACTAAAATGTTCCTGGTTTTCCGTTTATATTACCGATGGAAGATATACACGAAAATCGCTCTATTCCGGCTGAAACGTCGATATATGCAATAAAAACAGAACTTCTCCCCTTTTCAATAATTTACTCAGTATTTTAACGAGAAACAAATAGATGATTGAAAATGAAGTATTTAAGGTTATTATCTAATCAATTATGTGTTTGCATCATTTTTATCTTATATATATGAATTAAAACCCATGGACGGAAAATTCACAAAAACGTGGAAAACGGCAAAATATTGCCTAATTCGATGATATTTTGTTTAAATCACATGAAGGAAAAGGAGATGATAAACGTTAAAATATTGCTAAATTCGATGATTTTTCGTACGAAACAAAATGCAAAAAAACTTGCTTGAAATTCGATATTATGCGAAATTCTGGGATTTGAAGGCCAAATCACATATCGTGATACTACATGAAATAGTATCGAAATATTGGTAAAAATGAATATATTTACGTAATATCAAACTACATGAAAAACGTGAAAAAAGTCACTATATAACCATATTTGAGGATTTTAACTTCAAATCATAGAGCGAGGTTTCGTATTATTTAGATCCAAGAAAAGACATATGACAATGTTGTTTCCAATACAAATGATAAAAAACAATGTGTTTTCATTAGAAATAACTAAAATGTTCTTGATTTTCCGTTTATATTAACGAGGGAAGAAGTACACGTAAAACCGCTCTAATCCGGCTGAAACGTCGATATATGCAATAAAAACCGAACTTCTCCCCTTTTCAATATCTTACTCAGTATTTTACCGAGAAACAAATAGATGATTGAAAATGAAGTATTTAAGGTTATTATCTAATCAATTATGTGTTTGCATCATTTTTATCGTATATATATATATGAATTAACATCCATGGACTGAAAATTCACAATAACGTGGAAAACGGCAAAATGTTGCCTAATTCGATGATATTTTGTTTAAATCACATGAAGGAAAAGGAGATGATAAACGTTAAAATATTGCTAAATTCGATGATTTTTCGTACGAAGCAAAATGCAAGAAAACTTGCTTAAAATGCAATATTATGCGAAATTCTGAGATTTGAAGGCCAAATCACATATCGTGATACTGCATGAAATAGTATCGAAATATTGGTAAAAATGAATATATTTACGTAATATCAAACTACATGAAAAACGTGAAAAAATCACTATATCACCATATTTGAGGATTTTAACTTCAAATCATGGAGCGAGGTTTCGTAATATTTAGTTCCAAGAAAAGACATATGACAATGTTGTTTCCAATACAAATGATAAAAAACAATGTGTTTTCATTAGAATTAACTATAATGTTCTTGATTTTCCGTTTATATTAACGAGGGAAGATGTACACGTAAAACCGCTCTAATCCGGCTGAAACGTCGATATATGCAATAAAAACCGAACTTCTCCCCTTTTCAATATCTTACTCAGTATTTTAACGAGAAACAAATAAATGATTGAAAATGAAGTATTTAAGGTTATTATCTAATCAATTATGTGTTTGCATCATTTTTATCGTATATATATATGAATTAATACCCATGGACTGAAAATTCCCAAAAACGTGGAAAACGGCACAATATTGCCTAATTCGATGATATTTTGTTTAAATCACATGAAGGAAAAGGGGATGATAAACGTAAAAATATTGCTAAATTCGATGATTTTTCGTACGAAACAAAATGCAAGAAAACTTGCTTAAAATGCAATATTATTCGAAATTCTGAGATTTCAAGGCCAAATCACATATCGTGATACTACATGAAATAGTATCGAAATATTGGTAAAAATGAATATATTTACGTAATATCAAACTACATGAAAATCGTGAAAAAAGTCACTATTTAACCATATTTGAGGATTATAACTTAGAATCATAGAGCGAGGTTTCGTATTATTTAGATCCAAGAAAAGACATATGACAATGTTGTTTCCAATACAAACGATAAAAATCAATGTGTTTTCATTAGAATTAACTAAAATGTTCCTGATTTTCCGTTTATATTACTGACGGAAGATGTACACGTAAAACCGCTCTATTCCGGCTGAAACGTCGATATATGCAATAAAAACAGAACTTCTCGCCTTTTCAATATCTTACTCAGTATTTTAACGAGAAACAAATAGTTGATTGAAAATGAAGTATTTAAGGTTATTATCTAATCAATTATGTGTTTGCATCATTTTTATCGTATATATAATGAATTAATACCCATAGACTGAAAATTCACAAAAACGTGGAAAAACGGCAAAATATTGCCTAATTCGATGATATTTTGTTTAAATCAAATAAAGGAAAAGGGGATAATAAACGTCAAAATATTGCTAAATTCGATGATTTTTCGTACGAAACAAAATGCAAGAAAACTTGCTTAAAATGCAATATTATGCGAAATTCTGAGATTTGAAGGCCAAATCACATATCGTGATACTACATGAAATAGTATCGAAATATTGGTAAAAATGAATATATTTACGTAATATCAAACTACATGAAAAACGTGAAAAAAGTCACTATTTAGACATATTTGAGGATTTTAACTTTAAATCATAGAGCGAGGTTTCGTATTTTTTGGATCCAAGAAAAGACATATGACAATGTTGTTTCCAATACAAATGATAAAAATCAAAGTGTTTTCATTAGAATTAACTAAAATGTTCCTGGTTTTCCGTTTATATTACCGATGGAAGATATACACGAAAATCGCTCTATTCAGGCTGAAACGTCGATATATGCAATAAAAACAGAACTTCTCCCCTTTTCAATATCTTACTCAGTATTTTAACGAGAAACAAATAGATGATTGAAAATGAAGTATTTAAGGTTATTATCTAATCAATTATGTGTTTGCATCATTTTTATCTTATATATATGAATAAAAACCCATGGACGGAAAATTCACAAAAACGTGGAAAACGGCAAAATATTGCCTAATTCGATGATATTTTGTTTAAATCACATGAAGGAAAAGGAGATGATAAACGTTAAAATATTGCTATATTCGATGATTTTTCGTACGAAACAAAATGCAAAAAAACTTGCTTGAAATGCGATATTATGCGAAATTCTGGGATTTGAAGGCCAAATCACATATCGTGATACTACATGAAATAGTATCGAAATATTGGTAAAAATGAATATATTTACGTAATATCAAACTACATGAAAAACGTGAAAAAAGTCACTATATAACCATATTTGAGGATTTTAACTTCAAATCATAGATCGAGGTTTCGTATTATTTAGATCCAAGAAAAGACATATGACAATGTTGTTTCCAATACAAATGATAAAAAACAATGTGTTTTCATTAGAAATAACTAAAATGTTCTTGATTTTCCGTTTATATTAACGAGGGAAGATGTACACGTAAAACCGCTCTATTCCGGCTGAAACGTCGATATATGCAATAAAAACAGAACTTCTAGCCTTTTCAATATCTTACTCAGTATTTTAACGAGAAACAAATAGTTGATTGAAAATGAAGTATTTAAGGTTATTATGTAATCAATTATGTGTTTGCATCATTTTTATCATATATATAATGAATTAATACCCATAGACTGAAAATTCACAAAAACGTGGAAAAACGGCAAAATATTGCCTAATTCGATGATATTTTGTTTAAATCAAATAAAGGAAAAGGGGATGATAAACGTCAAAATATTGCTAAATTCGATGATTTTTCGTACGAAACAAAATGCAAGAAAACTTGCTTAAAATGCAATATTATGCGAAATTCTGAGATTTGAAGGCCAAATCACATATCGTGATACTACATGAAATAGTATCGAAATATTGGTAAAAATGAATATATTTGCGTAATATCAAACTACATGATTAACGTGAAAAAGTCACTATTTTACCATATTTGAGGATTTTACCTTCAAATCATAGAGCGAGGTTTCGTATTATTTAGTGTTATGAAAAGACATATGACAATGTTGTTTCCAATACAAATGATAAAAAACAATGTGTTTTCATTAGAATTAACTATAATGTTCTTGATTTTCCGTTTATATTAACGAGGGAAGATGTACACGTAAAACCGCTCTAATCCGCCTGAAACGTCGATATATGCAATAAAAAGCGAACTTCTCCCCTTTTCAATATCCTACTCAGTATTTTAACGAGAAATAAATAGATGATTGAAAATGAAGTATTTAAGGTTATTATCTAATCAATTATGTGTTTGCATCATTTTTATCGTATATATATATGAATTAATACCCATGGACTGAAAATTTACAAAAACGTGGAAAACGGCAAAATATTGCCTAATTCGATGATATTTTGTTTAAATCACATGAAGGAAAAGGGGATGATAAACGTCAAAATATTGCTAAATTCGATGATTTTTCGTACGAAACAAAATGCAAGAAAACTTGCTTAAAATGCAATAATATGCGAAATTCTGAGATTTGAAGGCCAAATCACATATCGTGGTACTACATGAAATAGTATCGAAATAATGGTAAAAATGAATATATTTACGTAATATCAAACTACATGAAAAACGTGAAAAAAGTCACTATTTAGACATATTTGAGGATTTTAACTTTAAATCATAGAGCGAGGTTTCGTATTTTTTGGATCCAAGAAAATACATATGACAATGTTGTTTCCAATACAAATGATAAAAATCAAAGTGTTTTCATTAGAATTAACTAAAATGTTCCTGGTTTTCCGTTTATATTACCGATGGAAGATATACACGAAAATCGCTCTATTCCGGCTGAAACGTCGATATATGCAATAAAACAGAACTTCTCCCCTTTTCAATAATTTACTCAGTATTTTAACGAGAAACAAATAGATGATTGAAAATGAAGTATTTAAGGTTATTATCTAATCAATTATGTGTTTGCATCATTTTTATCTTATATATATGAATTAAAACCCATGGACGGAAAATTCACAAAAACGTGGAAAACGGCAAAATATTGCCTAATTCGATGATATTTTGTTTAAATCACATGAAGGAAAAGGAGATGATAAACGTTAAAATATTGCTAAATTCGATGATTTTTCGTACGAAACAAAATGCAAAAAAACTTGCTTGAAATGCGATATTATGCGAAATTCTGGGATTTGAAGGCCAAATCACATATCGTGATACTACATGAAATAGTATCGAAATATTGGTAAAAATGAATATATTTACGTAATATCAAACTACATGAAAAACGTGAAAAAAGTCACTATATAACCCTATTTGAGGATTTTAACTTCAAATCATAGAGCGAGGTTTCGTATTATTTAGATCCAAGAAAAGACATATGACAATGTTGTTTCCAATACAAATGATAAAAAACAATGTGTTTTCATTAGAAATAACTAAAATGTTCTTGATTTTCCGTTTATATTAACGAGGGAAGAAGTACACGTAAAACCGCTCTAATCCGGCTGAAACGTCGATATATGCAATAAAAACCGAACTTCTCCCCTTTTCAATATCTTACTCAGTATTTTACCGAGAAACAAATAGATGATTGAAAATGAAGTATTTAAGGTTATTATCTAATCAATTATGTGTTTGCATCATTTTTATCATATATATATATATGAATTAACATCCATGGACTGAAAATTCACAATAACGTGGAAAACGGCAAAATGTTGCCTAATTCGATGATATTTTGTTTAAATCACATGAAGGAAAAGGAGATGATAAACGTTAAAATATTGCTAAATTCGATGATTTTTCGTACGAAGCAAAATGCAAGAAAACTTGCTTAAAATGCAATATTATGCGAAATTCTGAGATTTGAAGGCCAAATCACATATCGTGATACTGCATGAAATAGTATCGAAATATTGGTAAAAATGAATATATTTACGTAATATCAAACTACATGAAAAACGTGAAAAAATCACTATATCACCATATATGAGGATTTTAACTTCAAATCATGGAGCGAGGTTTCGTATTATATAGTTCCAAGAAAAGAAATATGACAATGTTGTTTCCAATACAAATGATAAAAAACAATGTGTTTTCATTAGAATTAACTAAAATGTTCCTGGTTTTCCGTTTATATTACGGAATATCCAAATAAGGCCAAATCACATATCGTGATACTACATGAAAAAGTATCGAAATATTGGTAAAAATGAATATATTTACGTAATATCAAACTACATGAAAATCGTGAAAAAAGTCACTATTTAACCATATTTGAGGATTATAACTTAGAATCATAAAGCGAGGTTTCGTATTATTTAGATCCAAGAAAAGACATATGACAATGTTGTTTCCAATACAAATGATAAAAATCAATGTGTTTTCATTAGAATTAACTATAATGTTCTTGATTTTCCGTTTATATTAACGAGGGAAGATGTACACGTAAAACCGCCCTAATCCGGCTGAAACGTCGATATATGCAATAAAAACCGAACTTCTCCCCATTTCAATATCTTACTCAGTATTTTAACGAGAAACAAATAGATGATTGAAAATGAAGTATTTAAGGTTATTATCTAATCAATTATGTGTTTGTATCATTTTTATCGTATATATATGAATTAATACCCATGGACTGAAAATTCACAAAAACGTGGAAAAACGGCAAAATATTGCCTAATTCGATGATATTTTGTTTAAATCACGTGAAGGAAAAGGGGATGATAAACGTCAAAATATTGCTAAATTCGATGATTTTTCGTACGAAACAAAATGCAAGAAAACTTGCTTAAAATGCAATATTACGCGAAATTCTGCGATTTGAAGGGCAAATCACATATCGTGATACTACATGAAATAGTATTGAAATATTGGTAAAAATGAATATATTTGCGTAATATCAAACTACATGATTAACGTGAAAAAGTTACTATTTTACCATATTTGAGGATTTTACCTTCAAATCATAGAGCGAGGTTTCGTATTATTTAGATCCAAGAAAAGACATATGACAATGTTGTTTCCAATACAAATGATAAAAATCAAAGTGTTTTCATTAGAATTAACTAAAATGTTCCTGGTTTTCCGTTTATATTACCGATGGAAGATGTACACGAAAACCGCTCTATTCCGGCTGAAACGTCGATATATGCAATAAAATCAGAACTTCTCCCCCCTTTCAATATCTTAGTCAGTATTTTAACGAGAAAGAAATAGTTGATTGAAAATGAAGTATTTAAGGTTATTATCTAATCAATTATGTGTTTGCATCATTTTTATCGTAAATATATGAATTAAAACCCATGGACGGAAAATTCACAAAAACGTGGAAAACGGCAAAATATTGCCTAATTCAATGATATTTTGTTTAAATCACATGAAGGAAAAGGAGATGATAAACGTTAAAATATTGCTAAATTCGATGATTTTTCGTACGAAGCAAAATGCAAGAAAACTTGCTTAAAATGCAATATTATGCGAAATTCTGAGATTTCAAGGCCAAAACACATATCGTGATACTACATGAAATAGTATCGAAATAATGGTAAAAATGAATATATTTACGTAATATCAAACTACATGAAAAACGTGAAAAAAGTCACTATTTAACCATATTTGAGGATTTTACCTTTAAATCATAGAGGTAGGTTTCGTATTATTTGGATCCAAGAAAAGACATATGACAATGTTGTTTCCAAAACAAATGATAAAAATCAAAGTGTTTTCATTAGAATTAACTAAAATGTCCCTGGTTTTCCGTTTATATTACCGATGGAAGATGTACACGAAAATCGCTCTATTCCGGCTGAAACGTCGATATATGCAATAAAAACAGATCTTCTCCCCTTTTCAATATCTTACTCAGTATTTTAACGAGAAACAAATAGTTGATTGAAAATGAAGTATTTAAGGTACTATCTAATCTTAAGGATTTAATTTAAGGATTAATCTAATCAATTATGTGTTTGTATCATTTTTATCGTATATATATGAATTAATACCCATGGACTGAAAATTCACAAAAACGTGGAAAACGGCAAAATATTGCCTAATTCGATGATATTTTGTTTAAATCACATGAAGGAAAAGGGGATGATAAACGTCAAAATATTGCTAAATTCGATGAATTTTCGTACGAAACAAAATGCAAGAAAACTTGCTTAAAATGCAATATTATGCGAAATTCTGAGATTTCAAGGCCAAATCACATATCGTGATACTACATGAAATAGCATCGAAATATTGGTAAAAATGAATATATTTGCGTAATATCAAACTACATGATTAACGTGAAAAAGTTACTATTTTACCATATTTGAGGATTTTACCTTCAAATCATAGAGCGAGGTTTCGTATTATTTAGATCCAAGAAAAGACATATGACAATGTTGTTTTCAATACAAATGATAAAAATCAATGTGTTTTCATAAGATTTAACTAAAATGTTCCTGATTTTCCGTTTATATTACCGATGGAAGATGTACACGAAAACCGCTCTATTCCGGCTGAAACGTTGATATATGCAATAAAATCAGAACTTCTCCCCCTTTCAATATCTTACTCAGTATTTTAACGAGAAAGAAATAGTTGATTGAAAATGAAGTATTTAAGGTTATTATCTAATCAATTATGTGTTTGCATCATTTTTATCGTATATGTATGAATTAAAACCCATGGACTGAAAATTCACAAAAACGTGGAAAACGGCAAAATATTGCCTAATTCGATGATATTTTGTTTAAATCACATGAAGGAAAAGGGGATGATAAACGTCAAAATATTGCTAAATTCGATGATTTTTCGTACGAAACAAAATGCAAGAAAACTTGCTTAAAATGCAATATTATGCGAAATTCTGAGATTTGAAGGCCAAATCACATATCGTGATACTACATGAAATAGTATCGAAATAATGGTAAAAATGAATATATTTACGTAATATCAAACTACATGAAAAACGTGAAAAAAGTCACTATTTAGACATATTTGAGGATTTTAACTTTAAATCATAGAGCGAGGTTTCGTATTTTTTGGATCCAAGAAAAGACATATGACAATGTTGTTTCCAATACAAATGATAAAAATCAAAGTGTTTTCATTAGAATTAACTAAAATGTTCCTGGTTTTCCGTTTATATTACCGATGGAAGATGTACACGAAAATCGCTCTATTCCGGCTGAAACGTCGATATATGCAATAAAAACAGAACTTCTCCCCTTTTCAATAATATACTCAGTATTTTAACGAGAAACAAATAGATGATTGAAAATGAAGTATTTAAGGTTATTATCTAATCAATTATGTGTTTGCATAATTTTTATCGTATATATATGAATTAAAACCCATGGACTGAAAATTCACAAAAACGTGGAAAACGGCAAAATATTGCCTAATTCGATGATATTTTGTTTAAATCACATGAAGGAAAAGTAGATGATAAACGTTAAAATATTGCTAAATTCGATGATTTTTCGTACGAAGCAAAATGCAAGAAAACTTGCTTAAAATGCAATATTATGCGAAATTCTGAGATTTGAAGGCCAAATCACATATCGTGATACTACATGAAATAGTATCGAAATATTGGTAAAAATGAATATATTTACGTAATATCAAACTACATGAAAAACGTGAAAAAATCACTATATCACCATATATGAGGATTTTAACTTCAAATCATAGAGCGAGGTTTCGTATTATTTAGTTCCAAGAAAAGACATATGACAATGTTGTTTCCAATACAAATGATAAAAAACAATGTGTTTTCATTAGAAATAAATAAAATGTTCTTGATTTTCCGTTTATATTAACGAGGGAAGATGTACACGTAAAACCGCTCTAATCCGGCTGAAACGTCGATATATGCAATAAAAACCGAACTTCTCCCCTTTTCAATATCTTACTCAGTATTTTAACGAGAAACAAATAGATGATTGAAAATGAAGTATTTAAGGTTATTATCTAATCAATTATGTGTTTGCATCATTTTTATCGTATATATATGAATTAATACCCATGGACGGAAAATTCACAAAAACGTGGAAAACGGCAAAATATTGCCTAATTCGATGATATTTTGTTTAAATCACATGAAGGAAAAGGAGATGATAAACGTTAAAATATTGCTAAATTCGATGATTTTTCGTACGAAGCAAAATGCAAGAAAACATGCTTAAAATGCAATATTATGCGAAATTCTGAGATTTGAAGGCCAAATCACATATCGTGATACTACATGAAATAGTATCGAAATATTGGTAAAAATGAATATATTTACGTAATATCAAACTACATGAAAAACGTGAAAAAAGTCACTATTTAACCATATTTGAGGATTTTACCTTTAAATCATAGAGGTAGGTTTCGTATTATTTGGATCCAAGAAAAGACATATGACAATGTTGTTTCCAATACAAATGATAAAAATCAAAGTGTTTTCATTAGAAATAACTAAAATGTCCCTGGTTTTCCGTTTATATTACCGATGGAAGATGTACACGAAAATCGCTCTATTCCGGCTGAAACGTCGATATATGCAATAAAAACAGAACTTCTCCCCTTTTCAATAATTTACTCAGTATTTTAACGAGAAACAAATAGATGATTGAAAATGAAGTATTTAAGGTTATTATCTAATCAATTATGTGTTTGCATCATTTTTATCGTATATATATGAATTAAAACCCATGGACGGAAAATTCACAAAAACGTGGAAAACGGCAAAATATTGCCTAATTCGATGATATTTTGTTTAAATCACATGAAGGAAAAGGAGATGATAAACGTTAAAATATTGCTAAATTCGATGATTTTTCGTACGAAGCAAAATGCAAGAAAACTTGCTTAAAATGCAATATTATGCGAAATTCTGAGATTTGAAGGCCAAATCACATATCGTGATACTACATGAAATAGTATCGAAATATTGGTAAAAATGAATATATTTACGTAATATCAAACTACATGAAAAACGTGAAAAAATCACTATATCACCATATTTAAGGATTTTAACTTCAAATCATAGAGCGAGGTTTCGTATTATTTAGTTCCAAGAAAAGACATATGACAATGTTGTTTCCAATACAAATGATAAAAAACAATGTGTTTTCATTAGAATTAACTATAATGTTCTTGATTTTCAGTTTATATTAACGAGGGAAGATGTACACGTAAAACCGCTCTAATCCGGCTGAAACTTCGATATATGCAATAAAAACCGAACTTCTCCCCTTTTCAATATCTTACTCAGTATTTTAACGAGAAACAAATAGATGATTGAAAATGAAGTATTTAAGGTTATTATCTAATCAATTATGTGTTTGCATCATTTTTATCGTATATATATGAATTAATACCCATGGACGGAAAATTCACAAAAACGTGGAAAACGGCAAAATATTGCCTAATTCGATGATATTTTGTTTAAATCACATGAAGGAAAAGGAGATGATAAACGTTAAAATATTGCTAAATTCGATGATTTTTCGTACGAAACAAAATGAAGAAAACTTGCTTAAAATGCGATATTATTCGAAATTCTGAGATTTGAAGGCCAAATCACATATCGTGATACTACATGAAATAGTATCGAAATATTGGTAAAAATGAATATATTTACGTAATATCAAACTACATGAAAAACGTGAAAAAAGTCACTATATAACCATATTTGAGGTTTTTAACTTCAAATCATAGAGCGAGGTTTCGTATTATTTAGATCCAAGAAAAGACATATGACAATGTTGTTTCCAATACAAATGATAAAAAACAATGTGTTTTCATTAAAAATAACTAAAATGTTCTTGATTTTCCGTTTATATTAACGAGGGAAGATGTACACGTAAAACCGCTCTAATCCGGCTGAAACGTCGATATATGCAATAAAAACCGTACTTCTCCCCTTTTCAATATCTTACTCAGTATTTTACCGAGAAACAAATAGATGATTGAAAATGAAGTATTTAAGGTTATTATCTAATCAATTATGTGTTTGCATCATTTTTATCGTATATATATGAATTAACATCCATGGACTGAAAATTCACAAAAACGTGGAAAACGGCAAAATATTGCCTAATTCGATGATATTTTGTTTAAATCACATGAAGGAAAAGAGGATGATAAACGTCAAAACATTGCTAAATTCGAAGATTTTTCGGACGAAACAAAATTCAAGAAAACTTGCTTAAAATGCAATATTATGCGAAATTCTGAGATTTCAAGGCCAAATCACATATCGTGATACTACATAAAATAGTATCGAAATAATGGTAAAAATGAATATATTTACGTAATATCAAACTACATGAAAAACGTGAAAAAAGTCACTATTTAACCATATTTGAGGATTTTACCTTTAAATCATAGAGGTAGGTTTCGTATTATTTGGATCCAAGAAAAGACATATAACAATGTTGTTTCCAATACAAATGATAAAAATCAAAGTGTTTTCATTAGAATTAACTAAAATGTCCCTGGTTTTCCGTTTATATTACCGATGGAAGATGTACACGAAAATCGCTCTATTCCGGCTGAAACGTCGATATATGCAATAAAAACAGATCTTCTCCCCTTTTCAATATCTTACTCTAAATAATTTTTCGTACGAAACAAAATGCAAGAAAACTTGCTTAAAATGCAATATTACGCGAAATTCTGCGATTTGAAGGGCAAATCACATATCGTGATACTACATGAAATAGTATTGGAATATTGGTAAAAATGAATATATTTGCGTAATATCAAACTACATGATTAACGTGAAAAAGTTACTATTTTACCATATTTGAGGATTTTACCTTCAAATCATAGAGCGAGGTTTCGTATTATTTAGATCCAAGAAAAGACATATGACAATGTTGTTTCCAATACAAATGATAAAAATCAAAGTGTTTTCATTAGAATTAACTAAAATGTTCCTGGTTTTCCGTTTATATTACCGATGGAAGATGTACACGAAAACCGCTCTATTCCGGCTGAAACGTCGATATATGCAATAAAATCAGAACTTCTCCCCCCTTTCAATATCTTAGTCAGTATTATAACGAGAAAGAAATAGTTGATTGAAAATGAAGTATTTAAGGTTATTTTCTAATCAATTATGTGTTTGCATCATTTTTATCGTAAATATATGAATTAAAACCCATGGACTGAAAATTCACAAAAACGTGGAAAACGGCAAAATATTGCCTAATTCGATGATATTTTGTTTAAATCACATGAAGGAAAAGGGGATGATAAACGTTAAAATATTGCTAAATTCGATGATTTTTCGTACGAAACAAAATGCAAGAAAACTTGCTTAAAATGCAATATTATTCGAAATTCTGAGATTTCAAGGCCAAATCACATATCGTGATACTACATGAAATAGTATCGAAATATTGGTAAAAATGAATATATTTACGTAATATCAAACAACATGAAAATCGTGAAAAAAGTCACTATTTAACCATATTTGAGGATTATAACTTAGAATCATAGAGCGAGGTTTCGTATTATTTAGATCCAAGAAAAGACATATGACAATGTTGTTTCCAATACAAACGATAAAAATCAATGTGTTTTCATTAGAATTAACTAAAATGTTCCTGATTTTCCGTTTATATTACTGATGGAAGATGTACACGTAAAACCGCTCTATTCCGGCTGAAACGTCGATATATGCAATAAAAACAGAACTTCTCGCCTTTTCAATATCTTACTCAGTATTTTAACGAGAAACAAATAGTTGATTGAAAATGAAGTATTTAAGGTTATTATCTAATCAATTATGTGTTTGCATCATTTTTATCGTATATATAATGAATTAATACCCATAGACTGAAAATTCACAAAAACGTGGAAAAACGGCAAATTATTGCCTAATTCGATGATATTTTGTTTAAATCAAATAAAGGAAAAGGGGATGATAAACGTCAAAATATTGCTAAATTCGATGATTTTTCGTTCGAAACAAAATGCAAGAAAACTTGCTTAAAATGCAATATTATGCGAAATTCTGAGATTTGAAGGCCAAATCACATATCGTGATACTTCATGAAATAGTATCGAAATATTGGTAAAAATGAATATATTTACGTAATATCAAACTACATGAAAAACGTGAAAAAAGTCACTATTTAGACATATTTGAGGATTTTAACTTTAAATCATAGAGCGAGGTTTCGTATTTTTTGGATCAAAGAAAAGACATATGACAATGTTGTTTCCAATACAAATGATAAAAATCAAAGTGTTTTCATTAGAATTAACTAAAATGTTCCTGGTTTTCCGTTTATATTACCGATGGAAGATATACACGAAAATCGCTCTATTCCGGCTGAAACGTCGATATATGCAATAAAAACAGAACTTCTCCCCTTTTCAATAATTTACTCAGTATTTTAACGAGAAACAAATAGATGATTGAAAATGAAGTATTTAAGGTTATTATCTAATCAATTATGTGTTTGCATCATTTTTATCTTATATATATGAATTAAAACCCATGGACGGAAAATTCACAAAAACGTGGAAAACGGCAAAATATTGCCTAATTCGATGATATTTTGTTTAAATCACATGAAGGAAAAGGAGATGATAAACGTTAAAATATTGCTAAATTCGATGATTTTTCGTTCGAAACAAAATGCAAAAAAACTTGCTTGAAATGCGATATTATGCGAAATTCTGGGATTTGAAGGCCAAATCACATATCGTGATACTACATGAAATAGTATCGAAATATTGGTAAAAATGAATATATTTACGTAATATCAAACTACATGAAAAACGTGAAAAAAGTCACTATATAACCATATTTGAGGATTTTAACTTCAAATCATAGATCGAGGTTTCGTATTATTTAGATCCAAGAAAAGACATATGACAATGTTGTTTCCAATACAAATGATAAAAAACAATGTGTTTTCATTAGAAATAACTAAAATGTTCTTGATTTTCCGTTTATATTAACGAGGGAAGAAGTACACGTAAAACCGCTCTAATCCGGCTGAAACGTCGATATATGCAATAAAAACCGAACTTCTCCCCTTTTCAATATCTTACTCAGTATTTTAACGAGAAACAAATAGTTGATTGAAAATGAAGTATTTAAGGTTATTATCTAATCAATTATGTGTTTGCATCATTTTTATCGTATATATAATGAATTAATACCCATAGACTGAAAATTCACAAAAACGTGGAAAAACGGCAAAATATTGCCTAATTCGATGATATTTTGTTTAAATCAAATAAAGGAAAAGGGGATGATAAACGTCAAAATATTGCTAAATTCGATGATTTTTCGTACGAAACAAAATGCAAGAAAACTTGCTTAAAATGCAATATTATGCGAAATTCTGAGATTTGAAGGCCAAATCACATATCGTGATACTGCATGAAATAGTATCGAAATATTGGTAAAAATGAATATATTTGCGTAATATCAAACTACATGATTAACGTGAAAAAGTCACTATTTTACCGTATTTGAGGATTTTACCTTCAAATCATAGAGCGAGGTTTCGTATTATTTAGTTCCAAGAAAAGACATATGACAATGTTGTTTCCAATACAAATGATAAAAAACAATGTGTTTTCATTAGAATTAACTATAATGTTCTTGATTTTCCGTTTATATTAACGAGGGAAGATGTACACGTAAAACCGCTCTAATCCGGCTGAAACGTCGATATATGCAATAAAAAGCGAACTTCTCCCCTTTTCAATATCTTACTCAGTATTTTAACGAGAAACAAATAGATGATTGAAAATGAAGTATTTAAGGTTATTATCTAATCAATTATGTGTTTGCATCATTTTTATCGTATATATATGAATTAATACCCATGGACTGAAAATTTACAAAAACGTGGAAAACGGCAAAATATTGCCTAATTCGATGATATTTTGTTTAAATCACATGAAGGAAAAGGGGATGATAAACGTCAAAATATTGCTAAATTCGATGATTTTTCGTACGAAACAAAATGCAAGAAAACTTGCTTAAAATGCAATATTATGCGAAATTCTGAGATTTCAAGGCCAAATCACATATCGTGATACTACATGAAATAGTATCGATATATTGGTAAAAATGAATATATTTACGTAATATCAAACTACATGAAAAACGTGAAAAAAGTCACTATATAACCATATTTGAGGATTTTAACTTCAAATCATAAAGCGAGGTTTCGTATTATTTAGATCCAAGAAAAGACATATGACAATGTTGTTTCCAATACAAATGATAAAAAACAATGTGTTTTCATTAGAAATAACTAAAATGTTCTTGATTTTCCATTTATATTAACGAGGGAAGATGTACACGTAAAACCGCTCTATTCCGGCTGAAACGTCGATATATGCAATAAAAACCGAACTTCTCCCCTTTTCAATATCTTACTCAGTATTTTAACGAGAACAAATAGATGATTGAAAATGAAGTATTTAAGGTTATTATCTAATCAATTATGTGTTTGCATCATTTTTATCGTATATATATTTGAATTAATACCCATGGACTGAAAATTCACAAAAACGTGGAAAACGGCAAAATATTGCCTAATTCGTTGATATTTTGTTTAAATCACATGAAGGAAAAGGGGATGATAAACGTCAAAATATTGCTAAATTCGATGATTTTTCGTACGAAACAAAATGCAAGAAAACTTGCTTAAAATGCAATATTATTCGAAATTCTGAGATTTCAAGGCCAAATCACATATCGTGATACTACATGAAATAGTATCGAAATATTGGTAAAAATGAATATATTTACGTAATATCAAACTACATGAAAATCGTGAAAAAAGTCACTATTTAACCATATTTGAGGATTATAACTTAGAATCATAAAGCGAGGTTTCGTATTATTTAGATCCAAGAAAAGACATATGACAATGTTGTTTCCAATACAAACGATAAAAATCAATGTGTTTTCATTAGAATTAACTAAAATGTTAATGATTTTCCGTTTATATTACTGATGGAAGATGTACACGTAAAACCGCTCTATTCCGGCTGAAACGTCGATATATGCAATAAAAACAGAACTTCTCGCCTTTTCAATATCTTACTCAGTATTTTAACGAGAAACAAATAGTTGATTGAAAATGAAGTATTTAAGGTTATTATCTAATCAATTATGTGTTTGCATCATTTTTATCGTATATATAATGAATTAATACCCATAGACTGAAAATTCACAAAAACGTGGAAAAACGGCAAAATATTGCCTAATTCGATGATATTTTGTTTAAATCAAATAAAGGAAAAGGGGATGATAAACGTCAAAATATTGCTAAATTCGATGATTTTTCGTACGAAACAAAATGCAAGAAAACTTGCTTAAAATGAAATATTATGCGAAATTCTGAGATTTGAAGGCCAAATCAAATATCGTGATACTACATGAAATAGTATCGAAATATTGGTAAAAATGAATATATTTGCGTAATATCAAACTACATGATTAACGTGAAAAAGTCACTATTTTACCATATTTGAGGATTTTACCTTCAAATCATAGAGCGAGGTTTCGTATTATTTAGTTCCAAGAAAAGACATATGACAATGTTGTTTCCAATACAAATGATAAAAAACAATGTGTTTTCATTAGAATTAACTATAATGTTCTTGATTTTCCGTTTATATTAACGAGGGAAGATGTACACGTAAAACCGCTCTAATCCGGCTGAAACGTCGATATATGCAATAAAAAGCGAACTTCTCCCCTTTTCAATATCTTACTCAGTATTTTAACGAGAAACAAATAGATGATTGAAAATGAAGTATTTATGGTTATAATCTAATCAATTATGTGTTTGCATCATTTTTATCGTATATATATGAATTAATACCCATGGACTGAAAATTTACAAAAACGTGGTATCGTGAAATACATGAAATAGTATCGAAATATTGGTAAAAATGAATATATTTGCCTAATATCAAACTACATGATTAACGTGAAAAAGTCACTATTTTACCATATTTGAGGATTTTACCTTCAAATCATAGAGCGAGGTTTCGTATTATTTAGTTCCAAGAAAAGACATATGACAATGTTGTTTCCAATACAAATGATAAAAAACAATGTGTTTTCATTAGAATTAACTATAATGTTCTTGATTTTCCGTTTATATTAACGAGGGAAGATGTACACGTAAAACCGCTCTAATCCGGCTGAAACGTCGATATATGCAATAAAAACCGAACTTCTCCCCTTTTCCATATCAAGAAACAGTATCGAAATATTGGTAAAAATGAATATATTTACGTAATATCAAACTACATGAAAAACGTGAAAAAAGTCACTATATAACCATATTTGAGGATTTTAACTTCAAATCATAAAGCGAGGTTTCGTATTATTTAGATCCAAGAAAAGACATATGACAATGTTGTTTCCAATACAAGTGATAAAAAACAATGTGTTTTCATTAGAAATAACTAAAATGTTCTTGATTTTCCGTTTATATTAACGAGGGAAGATGTACACGTAAAACCACTCTAATCCGGCTGAAACGTCGATATATGCAATAAAAACCGAACTTCTCCCCTTTTCAATATCTTACTCAGTATTTTAACGAGAAACAAATAGATGATTGAAAATGAAGTATTTAAGGTTATTATCTAATCAATTATGTGTTTGCATCATTTTTATCGTATATATATATATATGAATTAATACCCATGGACTGAAAATTCACAAAAACGTGGAAAACGGCAAAATATTGCCTAATTCGATGATATTTTGTTTAAATCACATGAAGGAAAAGGGGATGATAAACGTCAAAATATTGCTAAATTCGATGATTTTTCGTACGAAACAAAATGCAAGAAAACTTGCTTAAAATGCAATATTATTCGAAATTCTGAGATTTCAAGGCCAAATCACATATCGTGATACTACATGAAATAGTATCGAAATATTGGTAAAAATGAATATATTTACGTAATATCAAACTACATGAAAATCGTGAAAAAAGTCACTATTTAACCATATTTGAGTATTATAACTTAGAATCATAGAGCGAGGTTTCGTATTATTTAGATCCAAGAAAAGACATATGACAATGTTGTTTCCAATACAAATGATAAAAATGAATGTGTTTTCATTAGAATTAACAAAAATGTTCCTGATTTTCCGTTTATATTACTGATGGAAGATGTACACGTAAAACCGCTCTATTCCGGCTGAAACGTCGACATATGCAATAAAAACAGAACTTCTCCCCTTTTCAATATCTTACTCAGTATTTTAACGGGAAACAAATAGTTGATTGAAAATGAAGTATTTAAGTTTATTATCTAATCAATTATGTGTTTGCATCATTTTTATCGTATATATAATGAATAGACCCATAGACTGAAAATTCACAAAAACGTGGAAAAACGGCAAAATATTGCCTAATTCGATGATATTTTGTTTAAATCAAATAAAGGAAAGGGGATGATAAACGTCAAAATATTGCTAAATTCGATGATTTTTCGTACGAAACAAAATGCAAGGAAACTTGCTTAAAATGCAGTATTATGCGAAATTCTGAGATTTGAAGGCCAAATCACATATCGTGATACTACATGAAATAGTATCGAAATATTGGTAAAAATGAATATATATGCGTAATATCAAACTACATGATTAACGCGAAAAAGTCACTATTTTACCATATTTGAGGATTTTACCTTCAAATCATAGAGCGAGGTTTCGTATTATTTAGTTCCAAGAAAAGACATATGACAATGTTGTTTCCAATACAAATGATAAAAAACAATGTGTTTTCATTAGAATTAACTATAATGTTCTTGATTTTCCGTTTATATTAACGAGGGAAGATGTATACGTAAAACCGCTCTAATCCGGCTGAAACGTCGATATATGCAATAAAAACCGAACTTCTCCCCTTTTCAACATCTTACTAAGTATTTTAACGAGAAACAAATAGATGGTTGAAAATGAAGTATTTAAGGTTATTATCTAATCAATTATGTGTTTGCATCATTTTTATCGTATACATACGAATTAATACTAATGGACTGAAAATTCACAAAAACGTGGAAAACGGCAAAATATTGCCTAATTCGATGATATTTTGTTTAAATCACATGAAGGAAAAGGAGATGATAAACGTAAAAATATTGCTAAATTCGATGAATTTCGTACGAAACAAAATGCAAGAATATTGCATTTGCTTAAAATGCAATATTATGCGAAATTCTGTGATTTGAAGGCCAAATCACATATCGTGATACTACATGAAATAGTATCGAAATATTGGTAAAAATGAATATATTTACGTAATATCAAACTACATGAAAAACGTGAAAAAAGTCACTATATAATAATATTTGAGGATTTTAACTTCAAATCATAGAGCGAGTTATCGTATTTTTTAGATAAAAGAAAAGACATATGATAATGTTGTTTAGAATACAAATGATAAAAAACAATGTGTTTTCATTAGAAATAACTAAAATGTTCTTGATTTTCCGTTTATATTAACGAGGGAAGATGTACACGTAAAACCGCTCTAATCCGGCTGAAACGTCGATATATGCAATAAAAACCGAACTTCTCCCCTTTTCAATATCTTACTCAGTATTTTACGGAGAAACAAATAGATGATTGAAAATGAAGTATTTAAGGTTATTATCTAATCAATTATGTGTTTGCATCATTTTTATCGTATATATATATATGAATTAACATCCATGGACTGAAAATTCACAATAACGTGGAAAACGGCAAAATATTGCCTAATTCGATGATATTTTGTTTAAATCACATGAAGGAAAAGGAGATGATAAACGTCAAAATATTGCTAAATTCGATGATTTTTCGTACGAAGCAAAATGCAAGAAAACTTGCTTAAAATGCAATATTATGCGAAATTCTGAGATTTGAAGGCCAAATCACATATCGTGATACTACATGAAATAGTATCGAAATATTGGTAAAAATGAATATATTTACGTAATATCAAACTACATGAAAAACGTGAAAAAATCACTATATCACCATATTTGAGGATTTTAACTTCAAATCATAGTGCGAGGTTTCGTATTATTTAGTTCCAAGAAAAGACATATGACAATGTTGTTTCCAATACAAATGATAAAAATCAAAGTGTTTTCATTAGAATTAACTAAAATGTCCCTGGTTTTCCGTTTATATTACCGATGGAAGATGTACACGAAAATCGCTCTATTCCGGTTGAAACGTCGATATATGCAATAAAAACAGATCTTCTCCCCTTTTCAATATCTTACTCAGTATTTTAACGAGAAACAAATAGTTGATTGAAAATGAAGTATTTAAGGTTATTATCTAATCAATTATGTGTTTGTTTCATTTTTATCGTATATATATGAATTAATACCCATGGACTGAAAATTCACAAAAACGTGGTAAAACGGCAAAATATTGCCTAATTCGATGATATTTTGTTTAAATCACATGAAGGAAAAGGGGATGATAAACGTCAAAATTATGCTAAATTCGATGATTTTTCGTACGAAACAAAATGCAAGAAAACTTGCTTAAAATGCAATATTATGCGAAATTCTGAGATTTGAAGGCCAAATCACATATCGTGATACTACATGAAATAGTATCGGAATATTGGTAAAAATGAATATATTTGCGTAATATCAAACTACATGATTAACGTGAAAAAGTTACTATTTTACCATATTTGAGGATTTTACCTTCAAATCATAGAGCGAAGTTTCGTATTATTTAGATCCAAGAAAAGACATATGACAATGTTGTTTCCAATACAAATGATAAAAATCAATGTGTTTTCATTAGAATTAACTAAAATGTTCCTGATTTTCCGTTTATATTACCGATGGAAGATGTACACGAAAACCGCTCTATTCCGGCTGAAACGTCGATATATGCAATAAAATCAGAACTTCTCCCCCCTTTCAATATCATACTCAGTATTTTAACGAGAAAGAAATAGTTGATTGAAAATGAAGTATTTAAGGTTATTATCTAATCAATTATGTGTTTGATTAGATAATAATTAGATATTAATTAGATAATATTAGATAATAATTTGATTAGATAATAGATATTAGAAGTTCTGTTTTTATTGCATATATCGATGTTTCAGCCGGAATAGAGCGGTTTTACGTGTACATCTTCCATCAGTAATATAAACGGAAAATCAGGAACATTTTAGTTAATTCTAATGAAAACACATTGATTTTTATCATTTGTATTGGAAACAACATTGTCATATGTCTTTTCTTGGATCTAAATAATACGAAACCTCGCTCTATGATTCTAAGTTATAATTCTCAAATATGGTTATATAGTGACTTTTTTCACGATTTTCATGTAGTTTGATATTACATAAAAATATATTCATTTTTACCAATATTTCGATACTATTTCATGTAGTATCACGATATGTGATTTGGCCTTGAAATATCAGAATTTCGAATAATATTGCATTTTAAGCAAGTTTTCTTGCATTTTGTTTCGTACGAAAAATCATCGAATTTAGCAATATTTTGACGTTTATCATCCCCTTTTCCTTCATGTGATTTAAACAAAATATCATCGAATTAGGCAATATTTTGCCGTTTTCCACGTTTTTGTGAATTTTCAGTCCAAGGGTATTAATTCATATATATATATACGATAAAAATGATGCAAACACATAATTGATTAGATAATAACCTTAAATACTTCATTTTCAATCATCTATTTGTTTCTCGTTAAAATACTGAGTAAGATATTGAAAAAGGGAGAAGTTCGGTTTTTATTGCATATATCGACGTTTCAGCCGGATTAGAGCGGTTTTACGTGTACATCTTCCCTCGTTAATATAAACGGAAAATCAAGAACATTATAGTTAATTCTAATGAAAACACATTGCTTTTTATCATTTGTATTGGAAACAACATTGTCATATGTCTTTTCTTGGAACTAAATAATACGAAACCTCGCTCTATGATTTGAAGGTAAAATCCTCAAATATGGTAAAATAGTGACTTTTTCACGTTAATCATGTAGTTTGATATTACGCAAATATATTCATTTTTACCAATATTTCGATACTATTTCATGTAGTATCACGATATGTGATTTGCCCTTCAAATCTCAGAATTTCGCATAATATTGCATTTTAAGCAAGTTTTCTTGCATTTTGTTTCGTACGAAAAATCATCGAATTTAGCAATATTTTGACGTTTATCATCCCCTTTTCCGTCATGTGATTTAAACAAAATATCATCGAATTAGGCAATATTTTGCCGTTTTTCCACGTTTTTGTGAATTTTCAGTCTTTGGGTATTAATTCATTATATATACGATAAAAATGATGCAAACACATAATTGATTAGATAATAACCTTAAATACTTCATTTTCAATCAACTATTTGTTTCTCGTTAAAATACTGAGTAAGATATTGAAAAGGGGAGAAGTTCTGTTTTTATTGCATATATCGACGTTTCAGCCGGAATAGAGCGGTTTTACGTGTACATCTTCCATCAGTAATATAAACGGAAAATCAGGAACATTTTAGTTAATTCTAATGAAAACATTTTTATCATTTGTATTGGAAACAACATTGTCATATGTCTTTTCATTTGTATTGGATTTTTATCATTTGTATTGGAAACAACATTGTCATATGTCTTTTCTTGGATCTAAATAATACGAAACCTCGCTCTATGATTCTAAGTTATAATCCTCAAATATGGTTAAATAGTGACTTTTTTCACGATTTTCATGTAGTTTGATATTACGTAAATATATTCATTTTTAGCAATATTTCGATACTATTTCATGTAGTATCACGATATGTGATTTGGCCTTGAAATCTCAGAATTTCGAATAATATTGCATTTAAAGCAAGTTTTCTTGCATTTTGTCTCGTACGAAAAATCATCGAATTTAGCAATATTTTGACGTTTATCATCCCCTTTTCCTTCATGTGATTTAAACAAAATATCATCGAATTAGGCAATATTTTGCCGTTTTCCACGTTTTTGTGAATTTTCAGTCCATGGGTATTAATTCATATATATATACGATAAAAATGATGCAAACACATAATTGATTAGATAATAACCTTAAATACTTCATTTTCAATCATTTATTTGTTTCTCGTTAAAATACTGAGTAAGATATTGAAACGGGGAGAAGTTCGGTTTTTATTGCATATATCGACGTTTCAGCCGGATTAGAGCGGTTTTACGTATACATCTTCCCTCGTTAATATAAACGGAAAATCAAGAACATTATAGTTAATTCTAATGAAAACACATTGTTTTTTATCATTTGTATTGGAAACAACATTGTCATATGTCTTTTCTTGGAACTAAATAATACGAAACCTCGCTCTATGATTTGAAGTTAAAATCCTCAAATATGGTGATATAGTGATTTTTTCATGTTTTTCATGTAGTTTGATATTACGTAAATATATTCATTTTTACCAATATTTCGATACTATTTCATGTAGTATCACGATATGTGATTTGGCCTTGAAATCTCAGAATTTCGCATAATATTGCATTTTAAGCAAGTTTTCTTGCATTTTGCTTCGTACGAAAAATCATCGAATTTAGCAATATTTTAACGTTTATCATCTCCTTTTCCTTCATGTGATTTAAGGGGGCGTCTGGTTATTATAATGAAAGTTGTTCAATGTCAACCAATATTATTTTTCTAGTTGTATATGAAAAGTGCTTAAATTGTCCCAAGTTTCAGTACTGCAGCGTAAATAGAAAGGGAGTTTTTTTTTGTTTTTTGTTTTTTTGAACGTTTTTTACACATTTTCAAGTCCACACTTCAGAACACACGTTTCAGATAAAATTATTCTGTGACACTTTTCTGACACATTAGCATATAATAAAGGATTTGGGGATTTAGAATTTCCAAAACATCTTTAGTTTTCCTAATACAAATGTTCAAAGTTCCCCAAAATTTTTTTGCAAATATGGCATGTTTATTGCTATTATAAAATCAATAAATGAACTTAGAGAAAAATGAAAGCCCCCCAATGTAGAGACATGCCCTCCACATAAACTGTGTAAGTTTCATGTAAATTGAATAAAAAAAGAATGAGTTTTGTAAACGTTTGTGTCAATTGAAAAAAAAACAGAAATTAATAAAGTCTAAGGTTCTAAAATCTGTGGCTGGGGTTGACATCAACCAATTTTCTCCAAAATTGGCATCCTTACAGATAGGCTTACGTACAGGCAGGTGTGTAAGTTTGATGCAAATCGCCCCCAAAAAAATGAAAAAAAAAAAATATTTAAAAAAAAAAAAGAAAAAAAAATCCTTTTTTTTTTTTTTTCCTTAAATTTTTTTTCCAATTAAACTAATAATAATATTTGTTTAACATATGCTATTGTGATAGCAAAGAGTTGTAGTTATGATTTCAGTTGACACTTTTGATTGATAATCGATTTTGACCATTTTTGCATAATTTTCACAACTACTTCAATATTTTTTTTCTCCCTTCCTATTTATGCTACAATGCTGAAACTTGGACCAGATGAAACACTTTTCATATAGAACTTGTCAAAAAAGTTTGATTGAAATCGAATGAGTTTTCATTTTTGCATTTTTGGACCCAGATGCCAACCAGACGCCCCCTTGAACAAAATATCATCGAATTAGGCAATATTTTGCCGTTTTCCACGTTTTTGTGAATTTTCCGTCCATGGGTTTTAATTCATATATTTACGATAAAAATGATGCAAACACATAATTGATTAGATAATAACCTTAAATACTTCATTTTCAATCAACTATTTCTTTCTCGTTAAAATACTGACTAAGATATTGAAAGGGGGGAGAAGTTCTGATTTTATTGCATATATCGACGTTTCAGCCGGAATAGAGCGGTTTTCGTGTACATCTTCCATCGGTAATATAAACGGAAAACCAGGAACATTTTAGTTAATTCTAATGAAAACACTTTGATTTTTATCATTTGTATTGGAAACAACATTGTCATATGTCTTTTCTTGGATCTAAATAATACGAAACCTCGCTCTATGATTTGAAGGTAAAATCCTCAAATATGGTAAAATAGTAACTTTTTCACGTTAATCATGTAGTTTGATATTACGCAAATATATTCATTTTTACCAATATTCCAATACTATTTCATGTAGTATCACGATATGTGATTTGCCCTTCAAATCGCAGAATTGCGCGTAATATTGCATTTTAAGCAAGTTTTCTTGCATTTTGTTTCGTACGAAAAATTATTTAGAGTAAGATATTGAAAAGGGGAGAAGATCTGTTTTTATTGCATATATCGACGTTTCAGCCGGAATAGAGCGATTTTCGTGTACATCTTCCATCGGTAATATAAACGGAAAACCAGGGACATTTTAGTTATTTCTAATGAAAACACTTTGATTTTTATCATTTGTATTGGAAACAACATTGTCATATGTCTTTTCTTGGATCCAAATAATACGAAACCTACCTCTATGATTTAAAGGTAAAATCCTCAAATATGGTTAAATAGTGACTTTTTTCACGTTTTTCATGTAGTTTGATATTACGTAAATATATTCATTTATGCCATTATTTCGATACTATTTCATGTAGTATCACGATATGTGATTTGGCCTTGAAATCTCAGAATTTCGCATAGTATTGCATTTTAAGCAAGTTTTCTTGCATTTTGTTTCGTACGAAAAATCTTCGAATTTAGCAATGTTTTGACGTTTATCATCCCCTTTTCCTTCATGTGATTTAAACAAAATATCATCGAATTAGGCAATATTTTGCCGTTTTCCACGTTTTTGTGAATTTTCAGTCCATGGATGTTAATTCATATATATACGATAAAAATGATGCAAACACATAATTGATTAGATAATAATCTTAAATACTTCATTTTCAATCATCTATTTGTTTCTCGGTAAAATACTGAGTAAGATATTGAAAAGGGGAGAAGTTCGGTTTTTATTGCAGATATCGACGTTTCAGCCGGATTAGAGCGGTTTTACGTGTACATCTTCCCTCGTTAATATAAACGGAAAATCAAGAACATTATAGTTAATTCTAATGAAAATACATTGTTTTTGATCATTTGTATTGGAAACAACATTGTCATATGTCTTTTCTTGGAACTAAATAATACGAAACCTCGCTCTATGATTTGAAGTTAAAATCCTCAAATATGGTGATATAGTGATTTTTTCACGTTTTTCATGTAGTTTGATATTACGTAAATATATTCATTTTTACCAATATTTCGATACTATTTCATGTAGTATCACGATATGTAATTTGGCCTTCAAATCTCAGAATTTCGCATAATATTGCATTTTAAGCAAGTTTTCTTGCATTTTGCTTCGTACGAAAAATCATCGAATTTAGCAATATTTTAACGTTTATCATCTCCTTTTCCTTCATGTGATTTAAACAAAATATCATCGAATTAGGCAATATTTTGCCGTTTTCCACGTTTTTGTGAATTTTCCGTCCATGGGTTTTAATTCATATATATACGATACAAATGATGCAAACACATAATTGATTAGATAATAACCTTAAATACTTCATTTTCAATCATCTATTTGTTTCTCGTTAAAATACTGAGTATATTATTGAAAAGGGGAGAAGTTCTGTTTTTATTGCATATATCGACGTTTCAGCCGGAATAGAGCGATTTTCGTGTACATCTTCCATCGGTAATATAAACGGAAAACCAGGAACATTTTAGTTAATTCTAATGAAAACACTTTGATTTTTATCATTTGTATTGGAAACAACATTGTCATATGTCTTTTCTTGGATCCAAAAAATACGAAACCTCGCTCTATGATTTAAAGGTAAAATCCTCAAATATGTCTAAATAGTGACTTTTTCACGTTTTTCATGTAGTTTGATATTACGTAAATATATTCATTTTTACCATTATTTCGATACTATTTCATGTAGTATCACGATATGTGATTTGGCCTTTAAATCTCAGAATTTCGCATAATATTGCATTTTAAGCAAGTTTTCTTGCATTTTGTTTCGTACGAAAAATCATCGAATTTAGCAATATTTTGACGTTTATCATCCCCTTTTCCTTCATGTGATTTAAACAAAATATCATCGAATTAGGCAATATTTTGCCGTTTTCCACGTTTTTGTGAATTTTCAGTCCATGGGTTTTAATTCATACATATACGATAAAAAAGATGCAAACACATAATTGATTAGATAATAACCTTAACTACTTCATTTTCAATCAACTATTTCTTTCTCGTTAAAATACTGAGTAAGATATTGAAAGGGGGGAGAAGTTCTAATTTTATTGCATATATCAACGTTTCAGCCGGAATAGAGCGGTTTTCGTGTACATCTTCCATCGGTAATATAAACGGAAAATCAGGAACATTTTAGTTAATTCTTATAAAAACACATTGATTTTTATCATTTGTATTGGAAACAACATTGTCATATGTCTTTTCTTGGATCTAAATAATACGAAACCTCGCTCTATGATTTGAAGGTAAAATCCTCATATATGGTAAAATAGTAACTTTTTAACGTTAATCATGTAGTTTGATATTACGCAAATATATTCATTTTTACCAATATTTCGATACTATTTCATGTAGTATCACGATATGTGATTTGGCCTTGAAATCTCAGAATTTCGCATAATATTGCATTTTAAGCAAGTTTTCTTGCATTTTGTTTCGTACGAAAATTCATCGAATTTAGCAATATTTGGCGTTTATCATCCCCTTTTCCTTCATGTGATTTAAACAAAATATCATCGAATTAGGCAATATTTTGCAGTTTTCCACGTTTTTGTGAATTTTCAGTCCATGGGTATTAATTCATATATATACGATAAAAATGATACAAACACATAATTGATTAGATTAATCCTTAAATTAAATCCTTAAGATTAGATAGTACCTTAAATACTTCATTTTCAATCAACTATTTGTTTCTCGTTAAAATACTGAGTAAGATATTGAAAAGGGGAGAAGATCTGTTTTTATTGCATTTATCGACGTTTCAGCCGGAATAGAGCGATTTTCGTGTACATCTTCCATCGGTAATATAAACGGAAAACCAGGGACATTTTAGTTAATTCTAATGAAAACACTTTGATTTTTATCATTTGTATTGGAAACAACATTGTCATATGTCTTTTCTTGGATCCAAATAATACGAAACCTACCTCTATGATTTAAAGGTAAAATCCTCAAATATGGTTAAATAGTGACTTTTTTCACGTTTTTCATGTAGTTTGATATTACGTAAATATATTCATTTTTACCATTATTTCGATACTATTTCATGTAGTATCACGATATGTGATTTGGCCTTGAAATCTCAGAATTTCGCATAATATTGCATTTTAAGCAAGTTTTCTTGCATTTTGTTTCGTACGAAAAATCTTCGAATTTAGCAATGTTTTGACGTTTATCATCCCCTCTTCCTTCATGTGATTTAAACAAAATATCATCGAATTAGGCAATATTTTGCCGTTTTCCACGATTTTGTGAATTTTCAGTCCATGGATGTTAATTCATATATATACGATAAAAATGATGCAAACACATAATTGATTAGATAATAACCTTAAATACTTCATTTTCAATCATCTATTTGTTTCTCGGTAAAATACTGAGTAAGATATTGAAAAGGGGAGAAGTACGGTTTTTATTGCATATATCGACGTTTCAGCCGGATTAGAGCGGTTTTACGTGTACATCTTCCCTCGTTAATATAAACGGAAAATCAAGAACGTTTTATTTATTTCTAATGAAAACACATTGTTTTTTATCATTTGTATTGGAAACAACATTGTCATATGTCTTTTCTTGGAACTAAATAATACGAAACCTCGCTCTATGATTTTAAGTTAAAATCCTCAAATATGGTGATATAGTGATTTTTTCACGTTTTTCATGTAGTTTGATATTACGTAAATATATTCATTTTTACCAATATTTCGATACTATTTCATGTAGTATCACGATATGTGATTTGGCCTTCAAATCTCAGAATTTCGCATAATATTGCATTTTAAGCAAGTTTTCTTGCATTTTGCTTCGTACGAAAAATCATCGAATTTAGCAATATTTTAACGTTTATCATCTCCTGTTCCTTCATGTGATTTAAACAAAATATCATCGAATTAGGCAATATTTTGCCGTTTTCCACGTTTTTGTGAATTTTCAGTCCATGGGTTTTAATTCATATATATACGATAAAAATTATGCAAACACATAATTGATTAGATAATAACCTTAAATACTTCATTTTCAATCATCTATTTGTTTCTCGTTAAAATACTGAGTATATTATTGAAAAGGGGAGAAGTTCTGTTTTTATTGCATATATCGACGTTTCAGCCGGAATAGAGCGATTTTCGTGTACATCTTCCATCGGTAATATAAACGGAAAACCAGGAACATTTTAGTTAATTCTAATGAAAACACTTTGATTTTTATCATTTGTATTGGAAACAACATTGTCATATGTCTTTTCTTGGATCCAAAAAATACGAAACCTCGCTCTATGATTTAAAGTTAAAATCCTCAAATATGTCTAAATAGTGACTTTTTTCACGTTTTTCATGTAGTTTGATATTACGCAAATATATTCATATTTACCAATATTTCGATGCTATTTCATGTAGTATCACGATATGTGATTTGGCCTTGAAATCTCAGAATTTCGCATAATATTGCATTTTAAGCAAGTTTTCTTGCATTTTGTTTCGTACGAAAATTCATCGAATTTAGCAATATTTTGACGTTTATCATCCCCTTTTCCTTCATGTGATTTAAACAAAATATCATCGAATTAGGCAATATTTTGCCGTTTTCCACGTTTTTGTGAATTTTCAGTCCATGGGTATTAATTTATATATATACGATAAAAATGATACAAACACATAATTGATTAGATTAATCCTTAAATTAAATCCTTAAGATTAGATAGTACCTTAAATACTTCATTTTCAATCAACTATTTGTTTCTCGTTAAAATACTGAGTAAGATATTGAAAAGGGGAGAAGATCTGTTTTTATTGCATATATCGACGTTTCAGCCGGAATAGAGCGATTTTCGTGTACATCTTCCATCGGTAATATAAACGGAAAACCAGGGACATTTTAGTTAATTCTAATGAAAACACTTTGATTTTTATCATTTGTTTTGGAAACAACATTGTCATATGTCTTTTCTTGGATCCAAATAATACGAAACCTACCTCTATGATTTAAAGGTAAAATCCTCAAATATGGTTAAATAGTGACTTTTTTCACGTTTTTCATGTAGTTTGATATTACGTAAATATATTCATTTTTACCATTATTTCGATACTATTTCATGTAGCATCACGATATGTGATTTGGCCTTGAAATCTCAGAATTTCGCATAATATTGCATTTTAAGCAAGTTTTCTTGCATTTTGCTTCGTACGAAAAATCATCGAATTTAGCAATATTTTAACGTTTATCATCTCCTTTTCCTTCATGTGATTTAAACAAAATATCATCGAATTAGGCAATATTTTGCCGTTTTCCACGTTTTTGTGAATTTTCCGTCCATGGGTTTTAATTCATATATTTACGATAAAAATGATGCAAACACATAATTGATTAGATAATAACCTTAAATACTTCATTTTCAATCAACTATTTCTTTCTCGTTATAATACTGACTAAGATATTGAAAGGGGGGAGAAGTTCTGATTTTATTGCATATATCGACGTTTCAGCCGGAATAGAGCGGTTTTCGTGTACATCTTCCATCGGTAATATAAACGGAAAACCAGGAACATTTTAGTTAATTCTAATGAAAACACTTTGATTTTTATCATTTGTATTGGAAACAACATTGTCATATGTCTTTTCTTGGATCTAAATAATACGAAACCTCGCTCTATGATTTGAAGGTAAAATCCTCAAATATGGTAAAATAGTAACTTTTTCACGTTAATCATGTAGTTTGATATTACGCAAATATATTCATTTTTACCAATATTCCAATACTATTTCATGTAGTATCACGATATGTGATTTGCCCTTCAAATCGCAGAATTTCGCGTAATATTGCATTTTAAGCAAGTTTTCTTGCATTTTGTTTCGTACGAAAAATCATCGAATTTAGCAATATTTTGACGTTTATCATCCCCTTTTCCTTCACGTGATTTAAACAAAATATCATCGAATTAGGCAATATTTTGCCGTTTTTCCACGTTTTTGTGAATTTTCAGTCCATGGGTATTAATTCATATATATACGATAAAAATGATACAAACACATAATTGATTAGATAATAACCTTAAATACTTCATTTTCAATCATCTATTTGTTTCTCGTTAAAATACTGAGTAAGATATTGAAAAGGGGAGAAGTTCGGTTTTTATTGCATATATCGACGTTTCAGCCGGATTAGGGCGGTTTTACGTGTACATCTTCCCTCGTTAATATAAACGGAAAATCAAGAACATTATAGTTAATTCTAATGAAAACACATTGATTTTTATCATTTGTATTGGAAACAACATTGTCATATGTCTTTTATTGGATCTAAATAATACGAAACCTCGCTTTATGATTCTAAGTTATAATCCTCAAATATGGTTAAATAGTGACTTTTTTCACGATTTTCATGTAGTTTGATATTACGTAAATATATTCATTTTTACCAATATTTCGATACTTTTTCATGTAGTATCACGATATGTGATTTGGCCTTGAAATCTCAGAATTTCGAATAATATTGCATTTTAAGCAAGTTTTCTTGCATTTTGTTTCGTACGAAAAATCATCGAATTTAGCAATATTTTGACGTTTATCATCCCCTTTTCCTTCATGTGATTTAAACAAAATATCATCGAATTAGGCAATATTTTGCCGTTTTCCACGTTTTTGTGAATTTTCAGTCCATGGGTTTTAATTCATATATATATACGATAAAAATGATGCAAACACATAATTGATTAGATAATAACCTTAAATACTTCATTTTCACTCATCTATTTGTTTCTCGTTAAAATACTGAGTAAGATATTGAAACGGGGAGAAGTTCGGTTTTTATTGCATATATCGACGTTTCAGCCGGATTAGAGCGGTTTTACGTATACATCTTCCCTCGTTAATATAAACGGAAAATCAAGAACATTCTAGTTAATTCTAATGAAAACACATTGTTTTTTATCATTTGTATTGGAAACAACATTGTCATATGTCTTTTCTTGGAACTAAATAATACGAAACCTCGCTCTATGATTTGAAGTTAAAATCCTCAAATATGGTGATATAGTGATTTTTTCATGTTTTTCATGTAGTTTGATATTACGTAAATATATTCATTTTTACCAATATTTCGATACTATTTCATGTAGTATCACGATATGTGATTTGGCCTTGAAATCTCAGAATTTCGCATAATATTGCATTTTAAGCAAGTTTTCTTGCATTTTGCTTCGTACGAAAAATCATCGTATTTAGCAATATTTTAACGTTTATCATCTCCTTTTCCTTCATGTGATTTAAACAAAATATCATCGAATTAGGCAATATTTTGCCGTTTTCCACGTTTTTGTGAATTTTCCGTCCATGGGTTTTAATTCATATATATACGATAAAAATGATGCAAACACATAATTGATTAGATAATAACCTTAAATACTTCATTTTCAATCAACTATTTCTTTCTCGTTAAAATACTGACTAAGATATTGAAAGGGGGGAGAAGTTCTGATTTTATTGCATATATCGACGTTTCAGCCGGAATAGAGCGGTTTTCGTGTACATCTTCCATCGGTAATATAAACGGAAAACCAGGAACATTTTAGTTAATTCTAATGAAAACACTTTGATTTTTATCATTTGTATTGGAAACAACATTGTCATATGTCTTTTCTTGGATCTAAATAATACGAAACCTCGCTCAATGATTTGAAGGTAAAATCCTCAAATATGGTAAAATAGTAACTTTTTCACGTTAATCATGTAGTTTGATATTACGGAAATATATTCATTTTTACCAATATTCCAATACTATTTCATGTAGTATCACGATATGTGATTTGCCCTTCAAATCGCAGAATTTCGCGTAATATTGCATTTTAAGCAAGTTTTCTTGCATTTTGTTTCGTACGAAAAATTATTTCGAGTAAGATATTGAAAAGGGGAGAAGATCTGTTTTTATTGCATATATCGACGTTTCAGCCGGAATAGAGCGATTTTCGTGTACATCTTCCATCGGTAATATAAACGGAAAACCAGGGACATTTTAGTTAATTCTAATAAAAACACTTTGATTTTTATCATTTGTATTGGAAACAACATTGTCATATGTCTTTTCTTGGATCCAAATAATACGAAACCTACCTCTATGATTTAAAGGTAAAATCCTCAAATATGGTTAAATAGTGACTTTTTTCACGTTTTTCATGTAGTTTGATATTACGTAAATATATTCATTTTTACCATTATTTCGATACTATTTTATGTAGTATCACGATATGTGATTTGGCCTTGAAATCTCAGAATTTCGCATAATATTGCATTTTAAGCAAGTTTTCTTGAATTTTGTTTCGTCCGAAAAATCTTCGAATTTAGCAATGTTTTGACGTTTATCATCCTCTTTTCCTTCATGTGATTTAAACAAAATATCATCGAATTAGGCAATATTTTGCCGTTTTCCACGTTTTTGTGAATTTTCAGTCCATGGATGTTAATTCATATATATACGATAAAAATGATGCAAACACATAATTGATTAGATAATAACCTTAAATACTTCATTTTCAATCATCTATTTGTTTCTCGGTAAAATACTGAGTAAGATATTGAAATGGGGAGAAGTACGGTTTTTATTGCATATATCGACGTTTCAGCCGGATTAGAGCGGTTTTACGTGTACATCTTCCCTCGTTAATATAAACGGAAAATCAAGAACATTTTAGTTATTTCTAATGAAAACACATTGTTTTTTATCATTTGTATTGGAAACAACATTGTCATATGTCTTTTCTTGGATCTAAATAATACGAAACCTCGCTCTATGATTTGAAGTTAAAAACCTCAAATATGGTTATATAGTGACTTTTTTCACGTTTTTCATGTAGTTTGATATTACGTAAATATATTCATTTTTACCAATATTTCGATACTATTTCATGTAGTATCACGATATGTGATTTGGCCTTCAAATCTCAGAATTTCGCATAATATTGCATTTTAAGCAACTTTTCTTGCATTTTGCTTCGTACGAAAAATCATCGAATTTAGCAATATTTTGACGTTTATCATCTCCTTTTCCTTCATGTGATTTAAACAAAATATCATCGAATTAGGCAATATTTTGCCGTTTTCCACGTTTTTGTGAATTTTCCGTCCATGGGTTTTAATTCATATATATACGATAAAAATGATGCAAACACATAATTGATTAGATAATAACCTTAAATACTTCATTTTCAATCATCTATTTGTTTCTCGTTAAAATACTGAGTAAATTATTGAAAAGGGGAGAAGTTCTGTTTTTATTGCATATATCGACGTTTCAGCCGAAATAGAGCGATTTTCGTGTACATCTTCCATCGGTAATATAAACGGAAAACCAGGGACATTTTAGTTATTTCTAATGAAAACACTTTGATTTTTATCATTTGTATTGGAAACAACATTGTCATATGTCTTTTCTTGGATCCAAATAATACGAAACCTACCTCTATGATTTAAAGGTTAAATCCTCAAATATGGTTAAATAGTGACTTTTTTCACGTTTTTCATGTAGTTTGATATTACGTAAATATATTCATTTATGCCATTATTTCGATACTATTTCATGTAGTATCACGATATGTGATTTGGCCTTGAAATCTCAGAATTTCGCATAGTATTGCATTTTAAGCAAGTTTTCTTGCATTTTGTTTCGTACGAAAAATCTTCGAATTTAGCAATGTTTTGACGTTTATCATCCCCTTTTCCTTCATGTGATTTAAACAAAATATCATCGAATTAGGCAATATTTTGCCGTTTTCCACGTTTTTGTGAATTTTCAGTCCATGGATGTTAATTCATATATATACGATAAAAATGATGCAAACACATAATTGATTAGATAATAATCTTAAATACTTCATTTTCAATCATCTATTTGTTTCTCGGTAAAATACTGAGTAAGATATTGAAAAGGGGAGAAGTTCGGTTTTTATTGCATATATCGACGTTTCAGCCGGATTAGAGCGGTTTTACGTGTACATCTTCCCTCGTTAATATAAACGGAAAATCAAGAACATTATAGTTAATTCTAATGAAAATACATTGTTTTTGATCATTTGTATTGGAAACAACATTGTCATATGTCTTTTCTTGGAACTAAATAATACGAAACCTCGCTCTATGATTTGAAGTTAAAATCCTCAAATATGGTGATATAGTGATTTTTTCACGTTTTTCATGTAGTTTGATATTACGTAAATATATTCATTTTTACCAATATTTCGATACTATTTCATGTAGTATCACGATATGTGATTTGGCCTTCAAATCTCAGAATTTCGCATAATATTGCATTTTAAGCAAGTTTTCTTGCATTTTGCTTCGTACGAAAAATCATCGAATTTAGCAATATTTTAACGTTTATCATCTCCTTTTCCTTCATGTGATTTAAACAAAATATCATCGAATTAGGCAATATTTTGCCGTTTTCCACGTTTTTGTGAATTTTCAGTCCATGGGTTTTAATTCATACATATACGATAAAAAAGATGCAAACACATAATTGATTAGATAATAACCTTAACTACTTCATTTTCAATCAACTATTTCTTTCTCGTTAAAATACTGAGTAAGATATTGAAAGGGGGGAGAAGTTCTAATTTTATTGCATATATCAACGTTTCAGCCGGAATAGAGCGGTTTTCGTGTACATCTTCCATCGGTAATATAAACGGAAAATCAGGAACATTTTAGTTAATTCTTATGAAAACACATTGATTTTTATCATTTGTATTGGAAACAACATTGTCATATGTCTTTTCTTGGATCTAAATAATACGAAACCTCGCTCTATGATTTGAAGGTAAAATCCTCAAATATGTCTAAATAGTGACTTTTTTCACGTTTTTCATGTAGTTTGATATTACGTAAATATATTCATTTTTACCATTATTTCGATACTATTTCATGTAGTATCACGATATGTGATTTGGCCTTGAAATCTCAGAATTTCGCATAATATTGCATTTTAAGCAAGTTTTCTTGCATTTTGTTTCGTACGAAAAAACATCGAATTTAGAAATATTTTGACGTTTATCATCCCCTTTTCCTTCATGTGATTTAAACAAAATATCATCGAATTAGGCAATATTTTGCCGTTTTCCACGTTTTTGTGAATTTTCAGTCCATGGGTTTTAATTCATACATATACGATAAAAATGATGCAAACACATAATTGATTAGATAATAACCTTAAATACTTCATTTTCAATCAACTATTTCTTTCTCGTTAAAATACTGAGTAAGATATTGAAAGGGGGAGAAGTTCTGATTTTATTGCATATATCAACGTTTCAGCCGGAATAGAGCGGTTTTCGTGTACATCTTCCATCGGTAATATAAACGGAAAATCAGGAACATTTTAGTTAATTCTTATGAAAACACATTGATTTTTATCATTTGTATTGAAAACAACATTGTCATATGTCTTTTCTTGGATCTAAATAATACGAAACCTCGCTCTATGATTTGAAGGTAAAATCCTCAAATATGGTTAAATAGTGACTTTTTTCACGTTTTTCATGTAGTTTGATATTACGTAAATATATTCATTTTTACCATTATTTCGATACTATTTCATGTAGTATCACGATATGTGATTTCGCCTTGAAATCTCAGAATTTCGCATAATATTGCATTTTAAGCAAGTTTTCTTGCATTTTGTTTCGTACGAAAAATCTTCGAATTTAGCAATGTTTTGACGTTTATCATCCTCTTTTCCTTCATGTGATTTAAACAAAATATCATCGAATTAGGCAATATTTTGCCGTTTTCCACGTTTTTGTGAATTTTCAGTCCATGGATGTTAATTCATATATATACGATAAAAATGATGCAAACACATAATTGATTAGATAATAACCTTAAATACTTCATTTTCAATCATCTATTTGTTTCTCGGTAAAATACTGAGTAAGATATTGAAAAGGGGAGAAGTACGGTTTTTATTGCATATATCGACGTTTCAGCCGGATTAGAGCGGTTTTACGTGTACATCTTCCCTCGTTAATATAAACGGAAAATCAAGAACATTTTAGTTATTTCTAATGAAAACACATTGTTTTTTATCATTTGTATTGGAAACATCATTGTCATATGTCTTTTCTTGGATCTAAATAATACGAAACCTCGCTCCATGATTTGAAGTTAAAATCCTCATATATGGTGATATAGTGATTTTTTCACGTTTTTCATGTAGTTTGATATTACGTAAATATATTCATTTTTACCAATATTTCGATACTATTTCATGTAGTATCACGATATGAGATTTGGCCTTCAAATCTCAGAATTTCGCATAATATCGCATTTTAAGCAAGTTTTCTTGCATTTTGTTTCGTACGAAAAATCATCGAATTTAGCAATATTTTAACGTTTATCATCTCCTTTTCCTTCATGTGATTTAAACAAAATATCATCGAATTAGGCAATATTTTGCCGTTTTCCACGTTTTTGTGAATTTTCCGTCCATGGGTATTAATTCATATATATACGATAAAAATGATGCAAACACATAATTGATTAGATAATAACCTTAAATACTTCATTTTCAATCAACTATTTCTTTCTCGTTAAAATACTGACTAAGATATTGAAAGGGGGGAGAAGTTCTGATTTTATTGCATATATCGACGTTTCAGCCGGAATAGAGCGGTTTTCGTGTACATCTTCCATCGGTAATATAAACGGAAAACCAGGAACATTTTAGTTAATTCTAATGAAAACACTTTGATTTTTATCATTTGTATTGGAAACAACATTGTCATATGTCTTTTCTTGGATCTAAATAATACGAAACCTCGCTCAATGATTTGAAGGTAAAATCCTCAAATATGGTAAAATAGTAACTTTTTCACGTTAATCATGTAGTTTGATATTACGGAAATATATTCATTTTTACCAATATTCCAATACTATTTCATGTAGTATCACGATATGTGATTTGCCCTTCAAATCGCAGAATTTCGCGTAATATTGCATTTTAAGCAAGTTTTCTTGCATTTTGTTTCGTACGAAAAATTATTTCGAGTAAGATATTGAAAAGGGGAGAAGATCTGTTTTTATTGCATATATCGACGTTTCAGCCGGAATAGAGCGATTTTCGTGTACATCTTCCATCGGTAATATAAACGGAAAACCAGGGACATTTTAGTTAATTGTAATAAAAACACTTTGATTTTTATCATTTGTATTGGAAACAACATTGTCATATGTCTTTTCTTGGATCCAAATAATACGAAACCTACCTCTATGATTTAAAGGTAAAATCCTCAAATATGGTTAAATAGTGACTTTTTTCACGTTTTTCATGTAGTTTGATATTACGTAAATATATTCATTTTTACCATTATTTCGATACTATTTTATGTAGTATCACGATATGTGATTTGGCCTTGAAATCTCAGAATTTCGCATAATATTGCATTTTAAGCAAGTTTTCTTGAATTTTGTTTCGTCCGAAAAATCTTCGAATTTAGCAATGTTTTGACGTTTATCATCCTCTTTTCCTTCATGTGATTTAAACAAAATATCATCGAATTAGGCAATATTTTGCCGTTTTCCACGTTTTTGTGAATTTTCAGTCCATGGATGTTAATTCATATATATACGATAAAAATGATGCAAACACATAATTGATTAGATAATAACCTTAAATACTTCATTTTCAATCATCTATTTGTTTCTCGGTAAAATACTGAGTAAGATATTGAAATGGGGAGAAGTACGGTTTTTATTGCATATATCGACGTTTCAGCCGGATTAGAGCGGTTTTACGTGTACATCTTCCCTCGTTAATATAAACGGAAAATCAAGAACATTTTAGTTATTTCTAATGAAAACACATTGTTTTTTATCATTTGTATTGGAAACAACATTGTCATATGTCTTTTCTTGGATCTAAATAATACGAAACCTCGCTCTATGATTTGAAGTTAAAAACCTCAAATATGGTTATATAGTGACTTTTTTCACGTTTTTCATGTAGTTTGATATTACGTAAATATATTCATTTTTACCAATATTTCGATACTATTTCATGTAGTATCACGATATGTGATTTGGCCTTCAAATCTCAGAATTTCGCATAATATTGCATTTTAAGCAAGTTTTCTTGCATTTTGCTTCGTACGAAAAATCATCGAATTTAGCAATATTTTAACGTTTATCATCTCCTTTTCCTTCATGTGATTTAAACAAAATATCATCGAATTAGGCAATATTTTGCCGTTTTCCACGTTTTTGTGAATTTTCCGTCCATGGGTTTTAATTCATATATATACGATAAAAATGATGCAAACACATAATTGATTAGATAATAACCTTAAATACTTCATTTTCAATCATCTATTTGTTTCTCGTTAAAATACTGAGTAAATTATTGAAAAGGGGAGAAGTTCTGTTTTTATTGCATATATCGACGTTTCAGCCGAAATAGAGCGATTTTCGTGTACATCTTCCATCGGTAATATAAACGGAAAACCAGGGACATTTTAGTTATTTCTAATGAAAACACTTTGATTTTTATCATTTGTATTGGAAACAACATTGTCATATGTCTTTTCTTGGATCCAAATAATACGAAACCTACCTCTATGATTTAAAGGTTAAATCCTCAAATATGGTTAAATAGTGACTTTTTTCACGTTTTTCATGTAGTTTGATATTACGTAAATATATTCATTTATGCCATTATTTCGATACTATTTCATGTAGTATCACGATATGTGATTTGGCCTTGAAATCTCAGAATTTCGCATAGTATTGCATTTTAAGCAAGTTTTCTTGCATTTTGTTTCGTACGAAAAATCTTCGAATTTAGCAATGTTTTGACGTTTATCATCCCCTTTTCCTTCATGTGATTTAAACAAAATATCATCGAATTAGGCAATATTTTGCCGTTTTCCACGTTTTTGTGAATTTTCAGTCCATGGATGTTAATTCATATATATACGATAAAAATGATGCAAACACATAATTGATTAGATAATAATCTTAAATACTTCATTTTCAATCATCTATTTGTTTCTCGGTAAAATACTGAGTAAGATATTGAAAAGGGGAGAAGTTCGGTTTTTATTGCATATATCGACGTTTCAGCCGGATTAGAGCGGTTTTACGTGTACATCTTCCCTCGTTAATATAAACGGAAAATCAAGAACATTATAGTTAATTCTAATGAAAATACATTGTTTTTGATCATTTGTATTGGAAACAACATTGTCATATGTCTTTTCTTGGAACTAAATAATACGAAACCTCGCTCTATGATTTGAAGTTAAAATCCTCAAATATGGTGATATAGTGATTTTTTCACGTTTTTCATGTAGTTTGATATTACGTAAATATATTCATTTTTACCAATATTTCGATACTATTTCATGTAGTATCACGATATGTGATTTGGCCTTCAAATCTCAGAATTTCGCATAATATTGCATTTTAAGCAAGTTTTCTTGCATTTTGCTTCGTACGAAAAATCATCGAATTTAGCAATATTTTAACGTTTATCATCTCCTTTTCCTTCATGTGATTTAAACAAAATATCATCGAATTAGGCAATATTTTGCCGTTTTCCACGTTTTTGTGAATTTTCAGTCCATGGGTTTTAATTCATACATATACGATAAAAAAGATGCAAACACATAATTGATTAGATAATAACCTTAACTACTTCATTTTCAATCAACTATTTCTTTCTCGTTAAAATACTGAGTAAGATATTGAAAGGGGGGAGAAGTTCTAATTTTATTGCATATATCAACGTTTCAGCCGGAATAGAGCGGTTTTCGTGTACATCTTCCATCGGTAATATAAACGGAAAATCAGGAACATTTTAGTTAATTCTTATGAAAACACATTGATTTTTATCATTTGTATTGGAAACAACATTGTCATATGTCTTTTCTTGGATCTAAATAATACGAAACCTCGCTCTATGATTTGAAGGTAAAATCCTCAAATATGGTAAAATAGTAACTTTTTCACGTTAATCATGTAGTTTGATATTACGCAAATATATTCATTTTTACCAATATTTCGATACTATTTCATGTAGTATCACGATATGTGATTTGGCCTTGAAATCTCAGAATTTCGCATAATATTGCATTTTAAGCAAGTTTTCTTGCATTTTGTTTCGTACGAAAATTCATCGAATTTAGCAATATTTGGCGTTTATCATCCCCTTTTCCTTCATGTGATTTAAACAAAATATCATCGAATTAGGCAATATTTTGCAGTTTTCCACGTTTTTGTGAATTTTCAGTCCATGGGTATTAATTCATATATATACGATAAAAATGATACAAACACATAATTGATTAGATTAATCCTTAAATTAAATCCTTAAGATTAGATAGTACCTTAAATACTTCATTTTCAATCAACTATTTGTTTCTCGTTAAAATACTGAGTAAGATATTGAAAAGGGGAGAAGATCTGTTTTTATTGCATTTATCGACGTTTCAGCCGGAATAGAGCGATTTTCGTGTACATCTTCCATCGGTAATATAAACGGAAAACCAGGGACATTTTAGTTAATTCTAATGAAAACACTTTGATTTTTATCATTTGTATTGGAAACAACATTGTCATATGTCTTTTCTTGGATCCAAATAATACGAAACCTACCTCTATGATTTAAAGGTAAAATCCTCAAATATGGTTAAATAGTGACTTTTTTCACGTTTTTCATGTAGTTTGATATTACGTAAATATATTCATTTTTACCATTATTTCGATACTATTTCGTGTAGTATCACGATATGTGATTTGGCCTTGAAATCTCAGAATTTCGCATAATATTGCATTTTAAGCAAGTTTTCTTGCATTTTGTTTCGTACGAAAAATCTTCGAATTTAGCAATGTTTTGACGTTTATCATCCCCTTTTCCTTCATGTGATTTAAACAAAATATCATCGAATTAGGCAATATTTTGCCGTTTTCCACGTTTTTGTGAATTTTCAGTCCATGGATGTTAATTCATATATATACGATAAAAATGATGCAAACACATAATTGATTAGATAATAATCTTAAATACTTCATTTTCAATCATCTATTTGTTTCTCGGTAAAATACTGAGTAAGATATTGAAAAGGGGAGAAGTTCGGTTTTTATTGCATATATCGACGTTTCAGCCGGATTAGAGCGGTTTTACGTGTACATCTTCCCTCGTTAATATAAACGGAAAATCAAGAACATTATAGTTAATTCTAATGAAAATACATTGTTTTTGATCATTTGTATTGGAAACAACATTGTCATATGTCTTTTCTTGGAACTAAATAATACGAAACCTCGCTCTATGATTTGAAGTTAAAATCCTCAAATATGGTGATATAGTGATTTTTTCACGTTTTTCATGTAGTTTGATATTACGTAAATATATTCATTTTTACCAATATTTCGATACTATTTCATGTAGTATCACGATATGTGATTTGGCCTTCAAATCTCAGAATTTCGCATAATATTGCATTTTAAGCAAGTTTTCTTGCATTTTGCTTCGTACGAAAAATCATCGAATTTAGCAATATTTTAACGTTTATCATCTCCTTTTCCTTCATGTGATTTAAACAAAATATCATCGAATTAGGCAATATTTTGCCGTTTTCCACGTTTTTGTGAATTTTCAGTCCATGGGTTTTAATTCATACATATACGATAAAAAAGATGCAAACACATAATTGATTAGATAATAACCTTAACTACTTCATTTTCAATCAACTATTTCTTTCTCGTTAAAATACTGAGTAAGATATTGAAAGGGGGGAGAAGTTCTAATTTTATTGCATATATCAACGTTTCAGCCGGAATAGAGCGGTTTTCGTGTACATCTTCCATCGGTAATATAAACGGAAAATCAGGAACATTTTAGTTAATTCTTATGAAAACACATTGATTTTTATCATTTGTATTGGAAACAACATTGTCATATGTCTTTTCTTGGATCTAAATAATACGAAACCTCGCTCTATGATTTGAAGGTAAAATCCTCAAATATGGTAAAATAGTAACTTTTTCACGTTAATCATGTAGTTTGATATTACGCAAATATATTCATTTTTACCAATATTTCGATACTATTTCATGTAGTATCACGATATGTGATTTGGCCTTGAAATCTCAGAATTTCGCATAATATTGCATTTTAAGCAAGTTTTCTTGCATTTTGTTTCGTACGAAAATTCATCGAATTTAGCAATATTTGGCGTTTATCATCCCCTTTTCCTTCATGTGATTTAAACAAAATATCATCGAATTAGGCAATATTTTGCAGTTTTCCACGTTTTTGTGAATTTTCAGTCCATGGGTATTAATTCATATATATACGATAAAAATGATACAAACACATAATTGATTAGATTAATCCTTAAATTAAATCCTTAAGATTAGATAGTACCTTAAATACTTCATTTTCAATCAACTATTTGTTTCTCGTTAAAATACTGAGTAAGATATTGAAAAGGGGAGAAGATCTGTTTTTATTGCATTTATCGACGTTTCAGCCGGAATAGAGCGATTTTCGTGTACATCTTCCATCGGTAATATAAACGGAAAACCAGGGACATTTTAGTTAATTCTAATGAAAACACTTTGATTTTTATCATTTGTATTGGAAACAACATTGTCATATGTCTTTTCTTGGATCCAAATAATACGAAACCTACCTCTATGATTTAAAGGTAAAATCCTCAAATATGGTTAAATAGTGACTTTTTTCACGTTTTTCATGTAGTTTGATATTACGTAAATATATTCATTTTTACCATTATTTCGATACTATTTCGTGTAGTATCACGATATGTGATTTGGCCTTGAAATCTCAGAATTTCGCATAATATTGCATTTTAAGCAAGTTTTCTTGCATTTTGTTTCGTACGAAAAATCTTCGAATTTAGCAATGTTTTGACGTTTATCATCCCCTTTTCCTTCATGTGATTTAAACAAAATATCATCGAATTAGGCAATATTATGCCGTTTTCCACGTTTTTGTGAATTTTCAGTCCATGGATGTTAATTCATATATATACGATAAAAATGATGCAAACACATAATTGATTAGATAATAACCTTAAATACTTCATTTTCAATCATCTATTTGTTTCTCGGTAAAATACTGAGTAAGATATTGAAAAGGGGAGAAGTACGGTTTTCATTGCATATATCGACGTTTCAGCCGGATTAGAGCGGTTTTACGTGTACATCTTCCCTCGTTAATATAAACGGAAAATCAAGAACATTTTATTTATTTCTAATGAAAACACATTGTTTTTTATCATTTGTATTGGAAACAACATTGTCATATGTCTTTTCTTGGAACTAAATAATACGAAACCTCGCTCTATGATTTGAAGTTAAAATCCTCAAATATGGTGATATAGTGATTTTTTCACGTTTTTCATGTAGTTTGATATTACGTAAATATATTCATTTTTACCAATATTTCGATACTATTTCATGTAGTATCACGATATGTGATTTGGCCTTCAAATCTCAGAATTTCGCATAATATTGCATTTTAAGCAAGTTTTCTTGCATTTTGCTTCGTACGAAAAATCATCGAATTTAGCAATATTTTAACGTTTATCATCTCCTTTTCCTTCATGTGATTTAAACAAAATATCATCGAATTAGGCAATATTTTGCCGTTTTCCACGTTTTTGTGAATTTTCAGTCCATGGGTTTTAATTCATATATATACGATAAAAATTATGCAAACACATAATTGATTAGATAATAACCTTAAATACTTCATTTTCAATCATCTATTTGTTTCTCGTTAAAATACTGAGTATATTATTGAAAAGGGGAGAAGTTCTGTTTTTATTGCATATATCGACGTTTCAGCCGGAATAGAGCGATTTTCGTGTACATCTTCCATCGGTAATATAAACGGAAAACCAGGAACATTTTAGTTAATTCTAATGAAAACACTTTGATTTTTATCATTTGTATTGGAAACAACATTGTCATATGTCTTTTCTTGGATCCAAAAAATACGAAACCTCGCTCTATGATTTAAAGTTAAAATCCTCAAATATGTCTAAATAGTGACTTTTTTCACGTTTTTCATGTAGTTTGATATTACGTAAATATATTCATTTTTACCATTATTTCGATACTATTTCATGTAGTATCACGATATGTGATTTGGCCTTGAAATCTCAGAATTTCGCATAATATTGCATTTTAAGCAAGTTTTCTTGCATTTTGTTTCGTACGAAAAAACATCGAATTTAGCAATATTTTGACGTTTATCATCCCCTTTTCCTTCATGTGATTTAAACAAAATATCATCGAATTAGGCAATATTTTGCCGTTTTCCACGTTTTTGTGAATTTTCAGTCCATGGGTTTTAATTCATACATATACGATAAAAATGATGCAAACACATAATTGATTAGATAATAACCTTAAATACTTCATTTTCAATCAACTATTTCTTTCTCGTTAAAATACTGAGTAAGATATTGAAAGGGGGAGAAGTTCTGATTTTATTGCATATATCAACGTTTCAGCCGGAATAGAGCGGTTTTCGTGTACATCTTCCATCGGTAATATAAACGGAAAATCAGGAACATTTTAGTTAATTCTTATGAAAACACATTGATTTTTATCATTTGTATTGAAAACAACATTGTCATATGTCTTTTCTTGGATCTAAATAATACGAAACCTCGCTCTATGATTTGAAGGTAAAATCCTCAAATATGGTTAAATAGTGACTTTTTTCACGTTTTTCATGTAGTTTGATATTACGTAAATATATTCATTTTTACCATTATTTCGATACTATTTCATGTAGTATCACGATATGTGATTTCGCCTTGAAATCTCAGAATTTCGCATAATATTGCATTTTAAGCAAGTTTTCTTGCATTTTGTTTCGTACGAAAAATCTTCGAATTTAGCAATGTTTTGACGTTTATCATCCTCTTTTCCTTCATGTGATTTAAACAAAATATCATCGAATTAGGCAATATTTTGCCGTTTTCCACGTTTTTGTGAATTTTCAGTCCATGGATGTTAATTCATATATATACGATAAAAATGATGCAAACACATAATTGATTAGATAATAACCTTAAATACTTCATTTTCAATCATCTATTTGTTTCTCGGTAAAATACTGAGTAAGATATTGAAAAGGGGAGAAGTACGGTTTTTATTGCATATATCGACGTTTCAGCCGGATTAGAGCGGTTTTACGTGTACATCTTCCCTCGTTAATATAAACGGAAAATCAAGAACATTTTAGTTATTTCTAATGAAAACACATTGTTTTTTATCATTTGTATTGGAAACATCATTGTCATATGTCTTTTCTTGGATCTAAATAATACGAAACCTCGCTCTATGATTTGAAGTTAAAAACCTCAAATATGGTTATGTAGTGACTTTTTTCACGTTTTTCATGTAGTTTGATATTACGTAAATATATTCATTTTTACCAATATTTCGATACTATTTCATGTAGTATCACGATATGAGATTTGGCCTTCAAATCTCAGAATTTCGCATAATATCGCATTTTAAGCAAGTTTTCTTGCATTTTGTTTCGTACGAAAAATCATCGAATTTAGCAATATTTTAACGTTTATCATCTCCTTTTCCTTCATGTGATTTAAACAAAATATCATCGAATTAGGCAATATTTTGCCGTTTTCCACGTTTTTGTGAATTTTCCGTCCATGGGTATTAATTCATATATATACGATAAAAATGATGCAAACACATAATTGATTAGATAATAACCTTAAATACTACATTTTTAATCATCTATTTGTTTCTTGTTAAAATACTGAGTAAGATATTGAAAAGGGGAGAAGTTCGGATTTTATTGCATATATCGACGTTTCAGCCGAATTAGAGCGGTTTTACGTGTACATCTTCCCTCGTTAACATAAACGGAAAATCAAGAACATTATAGTTAATTATAATGAAAACACATTGTTTTTGATCATTTGTATTGGAAACAACATTGTCATATGTCTTTTCTTGGAACTAAATAATACGAAACCTCGCTCTATGATTTGAAGGTAAAATCCTCATATATGGTGATATAGTGATTTTTTCACGTTTTTCATGTAGTTTGATATTACGTAAATATATTCATTTTTACCAATATTTCGATACTATTTCATGTAGTATCACGATATGTGATTTGGCCTTCAAATCTCAGAATTTCGCATAATATTGCATTTTAAGCAAGTTTTCTTCCATTTTGCTTCGTACGAAAAATCATCGAATTTAGCAATATTTTAACGTTTATCATCTCCTTTTCCTTCATGTGATTTAAAGAAAATATCATCGAATTAGGCAATATTTTGCCGTTTTCCACGTTTTTGTGAATTTTCCGTCCATGGGTTTTAATTCATATATATACGATAAAAATGATGCAAACACATAATTGATTAGATAATAACCTTAAATACTTCATTTTCAATCATCTATTTGTTTCTCGTTAAAATACTGAGTATATTATTGAAAAGGGGAGAAGTTCTGTTTTTATTGCATATATCGACGTTTCACCCGGAATAGAGCGATTTTCGTGTACATCTTCCATCGGTAATATAAACGGAAAACCAGGAACATTTTAGTTAATTCTAATGAAAACACTTTGATTTTTATCATTTGTATTGGAAACAACATTGTCATATGTCTTTTCTTGGATCCAAAAAATACGAAACCTCGCTCTATGATTTAAAGTTAAAATCCTCAAATATGTCTAAATAGTGACTTTTTTCACGTTTTTCATGTAGTTTGATATTACGTAAATATATTCATTTTTACCATTATTTCGATACTATTTCATGTAGTATCACGATATGTGATTTGCCCTTCAAATCGCAGAATTTCGCGTAATATTGCATTTTAAGCAAGTTTTCTTGCATTTTGTTTCGTACGAAAAATCATCGAATTTAGCAATATTTTAACGTTTATCATCTCCTTTTCCTTCATGTGATTTAAACAAAATATCATCGAATTAGGCAATATTTTGCCGTTTTCCACGTTTTTGTGAATTTTCCGTCCATGGGTATTAATTCATATATATACGATAAAAATGATGCAAACACATAATTGATTAGATAATAACCTTAAATACTACATTTTTAATCATCTATGTGTTTCTTGTTAAAATACTGAGTAAGATATTGAAAAGGGGAGAAGTTCGGATTTTATTGCATATATCGACGTTTCAGCCGGATTAGAGCGGTTTTACGTGTACATCTTCCCTCGTTAATATAAACGGAAAATCAAGAACATTATAGTTAATTCTAATGAAAACACATTGTTTTTGATCATTTGTATTGGAAACAACATTGTCATATGTCTTTTCTTGGAACTAAATAATACGAAACCTCGCTCTATGATTTGAAGTTAAAATCCTCAAATATGGTGATATAGTGATTTTTTCACGTTTTTCATGTAGTTTGATATTACGTAAATATATTCATTTTTACCAATATTTCGATACTATTTCATGTAGTATCACGATATGTGATTTGGCCTTCATATCTCAGAATTTCGCATAATATTGCATTTTAAGCAAGTTTTCTTGCATTTTGCTTCGTACGAAAAATCATCGAATTTAGCAATATTTTAACGTTTATCATCTCCTTTTCCTTCATGTGATTTAAACAAAATATCATCGAATTAGGCAATATTTTGCCGTTTTCCACGTTTTTGTGAATTTTCCGTCCATGGGTTTTAATTCATATATATACGATACAAATGATGCAAACACATAATTGATTAGATAATAACCTTAAATACTTCATTTTCAATCATCTATTTGTTTCTCGTTAAAATACTGAGTATATTATTGAAAAGGGGAGAAGTTCTGTTTTTATTGCATATATCGACGTTTCACCCGGAATAGAGCGATTTTCGTGTACATCTTCCATCGGTAATATAAACGGAAAACCAGGAACATTTTAGTTAATTCTAATGAAAACACTTTGATTTTTATCATTTGTATTGGAAACAACATTGTCATATGTCTTTTCTTGGATCCAAAAAATACGAAACCTCGCTCTATGATTTAAAGTTAAAATCCTCAAATATGTCTAAATAGTGACTTTTTTCACGTTTTTCATGTAGTTTGATATTACGTAAATATATTCATTTTTACCATTATTTCGATACTATTTCATGTAGTATCACGATATGTGATTTGCCCTTCAAATCGCAGAATTTCGCGTAATATTGCATTTTAAGCAAGTTTTCTTGCATTTTGTTTCGTACGAAAAATCATCGAATTTAGCAATATTTTGAAGTTTATCATCCCCTTTTCCTTCATGTGATTTAAACAAAATATCATCGAATTAGGCAATATTTTGCCGTTTTTCCACGTTTTTGTGAGTTTTCAGTCCATGGGTATATATATTCATTCATATATATACGATAAAAATGATACAAACACATAATTGATTAGATAATAACCTTAAATACTTCATTTTCAATCAACTATTTGTTTCTCGTTAAAATACTGAGTAAGATATTGAAAAGGGGAGAAGATCTGTTTTTATTGCATATATCGACGTTTCAGCCGTAATAAAGCGATTTTCGTGTACATCTTCCATCGGTAATATAAACGGAAAACCAGGGACATTTTAGTTAATTCTAATGAAAACACTTTGATTTTTATCATTTGTATTGGAAACAACATTGTCATATGTCTTTTCTTGGATCCAAATAATACTAAACCTACCTATATGATTTAAAGGTAAAATTCTCAAATATGGTTAAATAGTGACTTTTTTCACGTTTTTCATGTAGTTTGATATTACGTAAATATATTCATTTTTACCAATATTTCGATACTATTTCATGTAGTATCATGATATGTGATTTGGCCTTCAAATCTCAGAATTTCGCATAATATCGCATTTTAAGCAAGTTTTCTTGCATTTTGTTTCGTACGAAAAATCATCGAATTTAGCAATATTTTGACGTTTATCATCTCCTTTTCCTTCATGTGATTTAAACAAAATATCATCGAATTAGGCAATATTTTGCCGTTTTCCACGTTTTTGTGAATTTTCCGTCCATGGGTATTAATTCATATATACGATAAAAATGATGCAAACACATAATTGATTAGATAATAACCTTAAATACTTCATTTTCAATCATCTATTTGTTTCTCGTTAAAATACTGAGTAAGATATTGAAAAGGGGAGAAGTTCGGTTTTTATTGCATATATCGACGTTTCAGCCGGATTAGAGCGGTTTTCGTGTTCATCTTCCCTCGTTAATATAAACGGAAAATCAAGAACATTATAGTTATTTCTAATGAAAACACTGTTTTTTATCATTTGTATTGGAAACAACATTGTCATATGTCTTTTCTTGGAACTAAATAATACGAAACCTCGCTCTATGATTTGAAGTTAAAATCCTCAAATATGGTGATATAGTGATTTTTTCACGTTTTTCATGTAGTTTGATATTACGTAAATATATTCATTTTTACCAATATTTCGATACTATTTCATGTAGTATCACGATATGTGATTTGGCCTTCAAATCTCAGAATTTCGCATAATATTGCATTTTAAGCAAGTTTTCTTGCATTTTGCTTCGTACGAAAAATCATCGAATTTAGCAATATTTTAACGTTTATCATATCCTTTTCCTTCATGTGATTTAAACAAAATATCATCGAATTAGGCAATATTTTGCCGTTTTCCACGTTATTGTGAATTTTCAGTCCATGGATGTTAATTCATATATATATACGATAAAAATGATGCAAACACATAATTGATTATATAATAACCTTAAATACTTCATTTTCAATCATCTATTTGTTTCTCGGTAAAATACTGAGTAAGATATTGAAAAGGGGAGAAGTTCAGTTTTTATTGCATATATCGACGTTTCAGCCGGATTAGAGCGGTTTTACGTGTACATCTTCCCTCGGTAATATAAACGGAAAATCAAGAACATTTTAGTTATTTCTAATGAAAACACATCGTTTTTTATCATTTGTATTGGAAACAACATTGTCATATGTCTTTTCTTGGATCTAAATAATACGAAACCTCGCTCTATGATTTGAAGTTAAAATCCTCAAATATGGTTATATAGTGACTTTTTTCACGTTTTTCATGTAGTTTGATATTACGTAAATATATTCATTTTTACCAATATTTCGATACTATTTCATGTAGTATCACGATATGTGATTTGGCCTTCAAATCTCAGAATTTCGCATAATATCGCATTTTAAGCAAGTTTTTTTGCATTTTGTTTCGTACGAAAAATCATCGAATTTAGCAATATTTTAACGTTAATCATCTCCTTTTCCTTCATGTGATTTAAACAAAATATCATCGAATTAGGCAATATTTTGCCGTTTTCGACGTTTTTGTGAATTTTCCGTCCATGGGTTTTAATTCATATATATATACGATAAAAATGATGCAAACACATAATTGATTAGATAATAACCTTAAATACTTCATTTTCAATCATCTATTTGTTTCTCGTTAAAATACTGAGTAAGATATTGAAAAGGGGAGAAGTTCGGTTTTTATTGCATATATCGACGTTTCAGCCGGATTAGAGCGGTTTTACGTGTACATCTTCCCTCGTTAATATAAACGGAAAATCAAGAACATTATAGTTAATTCTAATGAAAACACATTGATTTTTATCATTTGTATTGAAAACAACATTGTCATATGTCTTTTCTTGGATCTAAATAATACGAAACCTCGCTCTATGATTTGAAGGTAAAATCCTCAAATATGGTTAAATAGTGACTTTTTTCACGTTTTTCATGTAGTTTGATATTACGTAAATATATTCATTTTTACCATTATTTCGATACTATTTCATGTAGTATCACGATATGTGATTTCGCCTTGAAATCTCAGAATTTCGCATAATATTGCATTTTAAGCAAGTTTTCTTGCATTTTGTTTCGTACGAAAAATCTTCGAATTTAGCAATGTTTTGACGTTTATCATCCTCTTTTCCTTCATGTGATTTAAACAAAATATCATCGAATTAGGCAATATTTTGCCGTTTTCCACGTTTTTGTGAATTTTCAGTCCATGGATGTTAATTCATATATATACGATAAAAATGATGCAAACACATAATTGATTAGATAATAACCTTAAATACTTCATTTTCAATCATCTATTTGTTTCTCGGTAAAATACTGAGTAAGATATTGAAAAGGGGAGAAGTACGGTTTTTATTGCATATATCGACGTTTCAGCCGGATTAGAGCGGTTTTACGTGTACATCTTCCCTCGTTAATATAAACGGAAAATCAAGAACATTTTAGTTATTTCTAATGAAAACACATTGTTTTTTATCATTTGTATTGGAAACATCATTGTCATATGTCTTTTCTTGGATCTAAATAATACGAAACCTCGCTCTATGATTTGAAGTTAAAAACCTCAAATATGGTTATGTAGTGACTTTTTTCACGTTTTTCATGTAGTTTGATATTACGTAAATATATTCATTTTTACCAATATTTCGATACTATTTCATGTAGTATCACGATATGAGATTTGGCCTTCAAATCTCAGAATTTCGCATAATATCGCATTTTAAGCAAGTTTTCTTGCATTTTGTTTCGTACGAAAAATCATCGAATTTAGCAATATTTTAACGTTTATCATCTCCTTTTCCTTCATGTGATTTAAACAAAATATCATCGAATTAGGCAATATTTTGCCGTTTTCCACGTTTTTGTGAATTTTCCGTCCATGGGTATTAATTCATATATATACGATAAAAATGATGCAAACACATAATTGATTAGATAATAACCTTAAATACTACATTTTTAATCATCTATTTGTTTCTTGTTAAAATACTGAGTAAGATATTGAAAAGGGGAGAAATTCGGATTTTATTGCATATATCGACGTTTCAGCCGAATTAGAGCGGTTTTACGTGTACATCTTCCCTCGTTAATATAAACGGAAAATCAAGAACATTATAGTTAATTATAATGAAAACACATTGTTTTTGATCATTTGTATTGGAAACAACATTGTCATATGTCTTTTCTTGGAACTAAATAATACGAAACCTCGCTCTATGATTTGAAGTTAAAATCCTCAAATATGGTGATATAGTGATTTTTTCACGTTTTTCATGTAGTTTGATATTACGTAAATATATTCATTTTTACCAATATTTCGATACTATTTCATGTAGTATCACGATATGTGATTTGGCCTTCAAATCTCAGAATTTCGCATAATATTGCATTTTAAGCAAGTTTTCTTCCATTTTGCTTCGTACGAAAAATCATCGAATTTAGCAATATTTTAACGTTAATCATCTCCTTTTCCTTCATGTGATTTAAACAAAATATCATCGAATTAGGCAATATTTTGCCGTTTTCCACGTTTTTGTGAATTTTCAGTCCATGGGTTTTAATTCATACATATACGATAAAAAAGATGCAAACACATAATTGATTAGATAATAACCTTAACTACTTCATTTTCAATCAACTATTTCTTTCTCGTTAAAATACTGAGTAAGATATTGAAAGGGGGGAGAAGTTCTAATTTTATTGCATATATCAACGTTTCAGCCGGAATAGAGCGGTTTTCGTGTACATCTTCCATCGGTAATATAAACGGAAAATCAGGAACATTTTAGTTAATTCTTATGAAAACACATTGATTTTTATCATTTGTATTGGAAACAACATTGTCATATGTCTTTTCTTGGATCTAAATAATACGAAACCTCGCTCTATGATTTGAAGGTAAAATCCTCAAATATGGTAAAATAGTAACTTTTTCACGTTAATCATGTAGTTTGATATTACGCAAATATATTCATTTTTACCAATATTTCGATACTATTTCATGTAGTATCACGATATGTGATTTGGCCTTGAAATCTCAGAATTTCGCATAATATTGCATTTTAAGCAAGTTTTCTTGCATTTTGTTTCGTACGAAAATTCATCGAATTTAGCAATATTTGGCGTTTATCATCCCCTTTTCCTTCATGTGATTTAAACAAAATATCATCGAATTAGGCAATATTTTGCAGTTTTCCACGTTTTTGTGAATTTTCAGTCCATGGGTATTAATTCATATATATACGATAAAAATGATACAAACACATAATTGATTAGATTAATCCTTAAATTAAATCCTTAAGATTAGATAGTACCTTAAATACTTCATTTTCAATCAACTATTTGTTTCTCGTTAAAATACTGAGTAAGATATTGAAAAGGGGAGAAGATCTGTTTTTATTGCATTTATCGACGTTTCAGCCGGAATAGAGCGATTTTCGTGTACATCTTCCCTCGGTAATATAAACGGAAAATCAAGAACATTTTAGTTATTTCTAATGAAAACACATCGTTTTTTATCATTTGTATTGGAAACAACATTGTCATATGTCTTTTCTTGGATCTAAATAATACGAAACCTCGCTCTATGATTTGAAGTTAAAATCCTCAAATATGGTTATATAGTGACTTTTTTCACGTTTTTCATGTAGTTTGATATTACGTAAATATATTCATTTTTACCAATATTTCGATACTATTTCATGTAGTATCACGATATGTGATTTGGCCTTCAAATCTCAGAATTTCGCATAATATCGCATTTTAAGCAAGTTTTTTTGCATTTTGTTTCGTACGAAAAATCATCGAATTTAGCAATATTTTAACGTTAATCATCTCCTTTTCCTTCATGTGATTTAAACAAAATATCATCGAATTAGGCAATATTTTGCCGTTTTCGACGTTTTTGTGAATTTTCCGTCCATGGGTTTTAATTCATATATATATACGATAAAAATGATGCAAACACATAATTGATTAGATAATAACCTTAAATACTTCATTTTCAATCATCTATTTGTTTCTCGTTAAAATACTGAGTAAGATATTGAAAAGGGGAGAAGTTCGGTTTTTATTGCATATATCGACGTTTCAGCCGGATTAGAGCGGTTTTACGTGTACATCTTCCCTCGTTAATATAAACGGAAAATCAAGAACATTATAGTTAATTCTAATGAAAACACATTGATTTTTATCATTTGTATTGAAAACAACATTGTCATATGTCTTTTCTTGGATCTAAATAATACGAAACCTCGCTCTATGATTTGAAGGTAAAATCCTCAAATATGGTTAAATAGTGACTTTTTTCACGTTTTTCATGTAGTTTGATATTACGTAAATATATTCATTTTTACCATTATTTCGATACTATTTCATGTAGTATCACGATATGTGATTTCGCCTTGAAATCTCAGAATTTCGCATAATATTGCATTTTAAGCAAGTTTTCTTGCATTTTGTTTCGTACGAAAAATCTTCGAATTTAGCAATGTTTTGACGTTTATCATCCTCTTTTCCTTCATGTGATTTAAACAAAATATCATCGAATTAGGCAATATTTTGCCGTTTTCCACGTTTTTGTGAATTTTCAGTCCATGGATGTTAATTCATATATATACGATAAAAATGATGCAAACACATAATTGATTAGATAATAACCTTAAATACTTCATTTTCAATCATCTATTTGTTTCTCGGTAAAATACTGAGTAAGATATTGAAAAGGGGAGAAGTACGGTTTTTATTGCATATATCGACGTTTCAGCCGGATTAGAGCGGTTTTACGTGTACATCTTCCCTCGTTAATATAAACGGAAAATCAAGAACATTTTAGTTATTTCTAATGAAAACACATTGTTTTTTATCATTTGTATTGGAAACATCATTGTCATATGTCTTTTCTTGGATCTAAATAATACGAAACCTCGCTCTATGATTTGAAGTTAAAAACCTCAAATATGGTTATGTAGTGACTTTTTTCACGTTTTTCATGTAGTTTGATATTACGTAAATATATTCATTTTTACCAATATTTCGATACTATTTCATGTAGTATCACGATATGAGATTTGGCCTTCAAATCTCAGAATTTCGCATAATATCGCATTTTAAGCAAGTTTTCTTGCATTTTGTTTCGTACGAAAAATCATCGAATTTAGCAATATTTTAACGTTTATCATCTCCTTTTCCTTCATGTGATTTAAACAAAATATCATCGAATTAGGCAATATTTTGCCGTTTTCCACGTTTTTGTGAATTTTCCGTCCATGGGTATTAATTCATATATATACGATAAAAATGATGCAAACACATAATTGATTAGATAATAACCTTAAATACTACATTTTTAATCATCTATTTGTTTCTTGTTAAAATACTGAGTAAGATATTGAAAAGGGGAGAAATTCGGATTTTATTGCATATATCGACGTTTCAGCCGAATTTGAGCGGTTTTACGTGTACATCTTCCCTCGTTAATATAAACGGAAAATCAAGAACATTATAGTTAATTATAATGAAAACACATTGTTTTTGATCATTTGTATTGGAAACAACATTGTCATATGTCTTTTCTTGGAACTAAATAATACGAAACCTCGCTCTATGATTTGAAGTTAAAATCCTCAAATATGGTGATATAGTGATTTTTTCACGTTTTTCATGTAGTTTGATATTACGTAAATATATTCATTTTTACCAATATTTCGATACTATTTCATGTAGTATCACGATATGTGATTTGGCCTTCAAATCTCAGAATTTCGCATAATATTGCATTTTAAGCAAGTTTTCTTCCATTTTGCTTCGTACGAAAAATCATCGAATTTAGCAATATTTTAACGTTAATCATCTCCTTTTCCTTCATGTGATTTAAACAAAATATCATCGAATTAGGCAATATTTTGCCGTTTTCCACGTTTTTGTGAATTTTCAGTCCATGGGTTTTAATTCATACATATACGATAAAAAAGATGCAAACACATAATTGATTAGATAATAACCTTAACTACTTCATTTTCAATCAACTATTTCTTTCTCGTTAAAATACTGAGTAAGATATTGAAAGGGGGGAGAAGTTCTAATTTTATTGCATATATCAACGTTTCAGCCGGAATAGAGCGGTTTTCGTGTACATCTTCCATCGGTAATATAAACGGAAAATCAGGAACATTTTAGTTAATTCTTATGAAAACACATTGATTTTTATCATTTGTATTGGAAACAACATTGTCATATGTCTTTTCTTGGATCTAAATAATACGAAACCTCGCTCTATGATTTGAAGGTAAAATCCTCAAATATGGTAAAATAGTAACTTTTTCACGTTAATCATGTAGTTTGATATTACGCAAATTCGAATATTACGCAAAAATACGCAAAATGAATATTACGCATATTCATTTTTACCAATATTTCGATACTATTTCATGTAGTATCACGATATGTGATTTGGCCTTGAAATCTCAGAATTTCGCATAATATTGCATTTTAAGCAAGTTTTCTTGCATTTTGTTTCGTACGAAAATTCATCGAATTTAGCAATATTTGGCGTTTATCATCCCCTTTTCCTTCATGTGATTTAAACAAAATATCATCGAATTAGGCAATATTTTGCAGTTTTCCACGTTTTTGTGAGTTTTCAGTCCATGGGTATATATATTCATTCATATATATACGATAAAAATGATACAAACACATAATTGATTAGATAATAACCTTAAATACTTCATTTTCAATCAACTATTTGTTTCTCGTTAAAATACTGAGTAAGATATTGAAAAGGGGAGAAGATCTGTTTTTATTGCATATATCGACGTTTCAGCCGTAATAGAGCGATTTTCGTGTACATCTTCCATCGGTAATATAAACGGAAAACCAGGGACATTTTAGTTAATTCTAATGAAAACACTTTGATTTTTATCATTTGTATTGGAAACAACATTGTCATATGTCTTTTCTTGGATCCAAATAATACTAAACCTACCTATATGATTTAAAGGTAAAATTCTCAAATATGGTTAAATAGTGACTTTTTTCACGTTTTTCATGTAGTTTGATATTACGTAAATATATTCATTTTTACCAATATTTCGATACTATTTCATGTAGTATCACGATATGTGATTTGGCCTTCAAATCTCAGAATTTCGCATAATATCGCATTTTAAGCAAGTTTTCTTGCATTTTGTTTCGTACGAAAAATCATCGAATTTAGCAATATTTTGACGTTTATCATCTCCTTTTCCTTCATGTGATTTAAACAAAATATCATCGAATTAGGCAATATTTTGCCGTTTTCCACGTTTTTGTGAATTTTCCGTCCATGGGTATTAATTCATATATATACGATAAAAATGATGCAAACACATAATTGATTAGATAATAACCTTAAATACTTCATTTTCAATCATCTATTTGTTTCTCGTTAAAATACTGAGTAAGATATTGAAAAGGGGAGAAGTTCGGTTTTTATTGCATATATCGACGTTTCAGCCGGATTAGAGCGGTTTTCGTGTTCATCTTCCCTCGTTAATATAAACGGAAAATCAAGAACATTATAGTTATTTCTAATGAAAACACTGTTTTTTATCATTTGTATTGGAAACAACATTGTCATATGTCTTTTCTTGGAACTAAATAATACGAAACCTCGCTCTATGATTTGAAGTTAAAATCCTCAAATATGGTGATATAGTGATTTTTTCACGTTTTTCATGTAGTTTGATATTACGTAAATATATTCATTTTTACCAATATTTCGATACTATTTCATGTAGTATCACGATATGTGATTTGGCCTTCAAATCTCAGAATTTCGCATAATATTGCATTTTAAGCAAGTTTTCTTGCATTTTGCTTCGTACGAAAAATCATCGAATTTAGCAATATTTTAACGTTTATCATCTCCTTTTCCTTCATGTGATTTAAACAAAATATCATCGAATTAGGCAATATTTTGCCGTTTTCCACGTTATTGTGAATTTTCAGTCCATGGATGTTAATTCATATATATATACGATAAAAATGATGCAAACACATAATTGATTATATAATAACCTTAAATACTTCATTTTCAATCATCTATTTGTTTCTCGGTAAAATACTGAGTAAGATATTGAAAAGGGGAGAAGTTCAGTTTTTATTGCATATATCGACGTTTCAGCCGGATTAGAGCGGTTTTACGTGTACATCTTCCCTCGGTAATATAAACGGAAAATCAAGAACATTTTAGTTATTTCTAATGAAAACACATCGTTTTTTATCATTTGTATTGGAAACAACATTGTCATATGTCTTTTCTTGGATCTAAATAATACGAAACCTCGCTCTATGATTTGAAGTTAAAATCCTCAAATATGGTTATATAGTGACTTTTTTCACGTTTTTCATGTAGTTTGATATTACGTAAATATATTCATTTTTACCAATATTTCGATACTATTTCATGTAGTATCACGATATGTGATTTGGCCTTCAAATCTCAGAATTTCGCATAATATCGCATTTTAAGCAAGTTTTTTTGCATTTTGTTTCGTATGAAAAATCATCGAATTTAGCAATATTTTAACGTTAATCATCTCCTTTTCCTTCATGTGATTTAAACAAAATATCATCGAATTAGGCAATATTTTGCCGTTTTCGACGTTTTTGTGAATTTTCCGTCCATGGGTTTTAATTCATATATATATACGATAAAAATGATGCAAACACATAATTGATTAGATAATAACCTTAAATACTTCATTTTCAATCATCTATTTGTTTCTCGTTAAAATACTGAGTAAGATATTGAAAAGGGGAGAAGTTCGGTTTTTATTGCATATATCGACGTTTCAGCCGGATTAGAGCGGTTTTACGTGTACATCTTCCCTCGTTAATATAAACGGAAAATCAAGAACATTATAGTTAATTCTAATGAAAACACATTGATTTTTATCATTTGTATTGAAAACAACATTGTCATATGTCTTTTCTTGGATCTAAATAATACGAAACCTCGCTCTATGATTTGAAGGTAAAATCCTCAAATATGGTTAAATAGTGACTTTTTTCACGTTTTTCATGTAGTTTGATATTACGTAAATATATTCATTTTTACCATTATTTCGATACTATTTCATGTAGTATCACGATATGTGATTTCGCCTTGAAATCTCAGAATTTCGCATAATATTGCATTTTAAGCAAGTTTTCTTCCATTTTGTTTCGTACGAAAAATCTTCGAATTTAGCAATGTTTTGACGTTTATCATCCTCTTTTCCTTCATGTGATTTAAACAAAATATCATCGAATTAGGCAATATTTTGCCGTTTTCCACGTTTTTGTGAATTTTCAGTCCATGGATGTTAATTCATATATATACGATAAAAATGATGCAAACACATAATTGATTAGATAATAACCTTAAATACTTCATTTTCAATCATCTATTTGTTTCTCGGTAAAATACTGAGTAAGATATTGAAAAGGGGAGAAGTACGGTTTTTATTGCATATATCGACGTTTCAGCCGGATTAGAGCGGTTTTACGTGTACATCTTCCCTCGTTAATATAAACGGAAAATCAAGAACATTTTAGTTATTTCTAATGAAAACACATTGTTTTTTATCATTTGTATTGGAAACATCATTGTCATATGTCTTTTCTTGGATCTAAATAATAGGAAACCTCGCTCTATGATTTGAAGTTAAAAACCTCAAATATGGTTATGTAGTGACTTTTTTCACGTTTTTCATGTAGTTTGATATTACGTAAATATATTCATTTTTACCAATATTTCGATACTATTTCATGTAGTATCACGATATGAGATTTGGCCTTCAAATCTCAGAATTTCGCATAATATCGCATTTTAAGAAAGTTTTCTTGCATTTTGTTTCGTACGAAAAATCATCGAATTTAGCAATATTTTAACGTTTATCATCTCCTTTTCCTTCATGTGATTTAAACAAAATATCATCGAATTAGGCAATATTTTGCCGTTTTCCACGTTTTTGTGAATTTTCCGTCCATGGGTATTAATTCATATATATACGATAAAAATGATGCAAACACATAATTGATTAGATAATAACCTTAAATACTACATTTTTAATCATCAATTTGTTTCTTGTTAAAATCCTGAGTAAGATATTGAAAAGGGGAGAAGTTCGGATTTTATTGCATATATCGACGTTTCAGCCGAATTAGAGCGGTTTTACGTGTACATTTTCCCTCGTTAATATAAACGGAAAATCAAGAACATTATAGTTAATTATAATGAAAACACATTGTTTTTGATCATTTGTATTGGAAACAACATTGTCATATGTCTTTTCTTGGAACTAAATAATACGAAACCTCGCTCTATGATTTGAAGTTAAAATCCTCAAATATGGTGATATAGTGATTTTTTCACGTTTTTCATGTAGTTTGATATTACGTAAATATATTCATTTTTACCAATATTTCGATACTATTTCATGTAGTATCACGATATGTGATTTGGCCTTCAAATCTCAGAATTTCGCATAATATTGCATTTTAAGCAAGTTTTCTTCCATTTTGCTTCGTACGAAAAATCATCGAATTTAGCAATATTTTAACGTTTATCATCTCCTTTTCCTTCATGTGATTTAAACAAAATATCATCGAATTAGGCAATATTTTGCCGTTTTCCACGTTTTTGTGAATTTTCCGTCCATGGGTTTTAATTCATATATATACGATAAAAATGATGCAAACACATAATTGATTAGATAATAACCTTAAATACTTCATTTTCAATCATCTATTTGTTTCTCGTTAAAATACTGAGTATATTATTGAAAAGGGGAGAAGTTCTGTTTTTATTGCATATATCGACGTTTCACCCGGAATAGAGCGATTTTCGTGTACATCTTCCATCGGTAATATAAACGGAAAACCAGGAACATTTTAGTTAATTCTAATGAAAACACTTTGATTTTTATCATTTGTATTGGAAACAACATTGTCATATGTCTTTTCTTGGATCCAAAAAATACGAAACCTCGCTCTATGATTTAAAGTTAAAATCCTCAAATATGTCTAAATAGTGACTTTTTTCACGTTTTTCATGTAGTTTGATATTACGTAAATATATTCATTTTTACCATTATTTCGATACTATTTCATGTAGTATCACGATATGTGATTTGCCCTTCAAATCGCAGAATTTCGCGTAATATTGCATTTTAAGCAAGTTTTCTTGCATTTTGTTTCGTACGAAAAATCATCGAATTTAGCAATATTTTAACGTTTATCATCTCCTTTTCCTTCATGTGATTTAAACAAAATATCATCGAATTAGGCAATATTTTGCCGTTTTCCACGTTTTTGTGAATTTTCCGTCCATGGGTATTAATTCATATATATACGATAAAAATGATGCAAACACATAATTGATTAGATAATAACCTTAAATACTACATTTTTAATCATCTATGTGTTTCTTGTTAAAATACTGAGTAAGATATTGAAAAGGGGAGAAGTTCGGATTTTATTGCATATATCGACGTTTCAGCCGGATTAGAGCGGTTTTACGTGTACATCTTCCCTCGTTAATATAAACGGAAAATCAAGAACATTATAGTTAATTCTAATGAAAACACATTGTTTTTGATCATTTGTATTGGAAACAACATTGTCATATGTCTTTTCTTGGAACTAAATAATACGAAACCTCGCTCTATGATTTGAAGTTAAAATCCTCAAATATGGTGATATAGTGATTTTTTCACGTTTTTCATGTAGTTTGATATTACGTAAATATATTCATTTTTACCAATATTTCGATACTATTTCATGTAGTATCACGATATGTGATTTGGCCTTCATATCTCAGAATTTCGCATAATATTGCATTTTAAGCAAGTTTTCTTGCATTTTGCTTCGTACGAAAAATCATCGAATTTAGCAATATTTTAACGTTTATCATCTCCTTTTCCTTCATGTGATTTAAACAAAATATCATCGAATTAGGCAATATTTTGCCGTTTTCCACGTTTTTGTGAATTTTCCGTCCATGGGTTTTAATTCATATATATACGATACAAATGATGCAAACACATAATTGATTAGATAATAACCTTAAATACTTCATTTTCAATCATCTATTTGTTTCTCGTTAAAATACTGAGTATATTATTGAAAAGGGGAGAAGTTCTGTTTTTATTGCATATATCGACGTTTCACCCGGAATAGAGCGATTTTCGTGTACATCTTCCATCGGTAATATAAACGGAAAACCAAGAACATTTTAGTTAATTCTAATGAAAACACTTTGATTTTTATCATTTGTATTGGAAACAACATTGTCATATGTCTTTTCTTGGATCCAAAAAATACGAAACCTCGCTCTATGATTTAAAGTTAAAATCCTCAAATATGTCTAAATAGTGACTTTTTTCACGTTTTTCATGTAGTTTGATATTACGTAAATATATTCATTTTTACCATTATTTCGATACTATTTCATGTAGTATCACGATATGTGATTTGCCCTTCAAATCGCAGAATTTCGCGTAATATTGCATTTTAAGCAAGTTTTCTTGCATTTTGTTTCGTACGAAAAATCATCGAATTTAGCAATATTTTGAAGTTTATCATCCCCTTTTCCTTCATGTGATTTAAACAAAATATCATCGAATTAGGCAATATTTTGCCGTTTTTCCACGTTTTTGTGAGTTTTCAGTCCATGGGTATATATATTCATTCATATATATACGATAAAAATGATACAAACACATAATTGATTAGATAATAACCTTAAATACTTCATTTTCAATCAACTATTTGTTTCTCGTTAAAATACTGAGTAAGATATTGAAAAGGGGAGAAGATCTGTTTTTATTGCATATATCGACGTTTCAGCCGTAATAGAGCGATTTTCGTGTACATCTTCCATCGGTAATATAAACGGAAAACCAGGGACATTTTAGTTAATTCTAATGAAAACACTTTGATTTTTATCATTTGTATTGGAAACAACATTGTCATATGTCTTTTCTTGGATCCAAATAATACTAAACCTACCTATATGATTTAAAGGTAAAATTCTCAAATATGGTTAAATAGTGACTTTTTCACGTTTTTCATGTAGTTTGATATTACGTAAATATATTCATTTTTACCAATATTTCGATACTATTTCATGTAGTATCACGATATGTGATTTGGCCTTCAAATCTCAGAATTTCGCATAATATCGCATTTTAAGCAAGTTTTCTTGCATTTTGTTTCGTACGAAAAATCATCGAATTTAGCAATATTTTGACGTTTATCATCTCCTTTTCCTTCATGTGATTTAAACAAAATATCATCGAATTAGGCAATATTTTGCCGTTTTCCACGTTTTTGTGAATTTTCCGTCCATGGGTATTAATTCATATATATACGATAAAAATGATGCAAACACATAATTGATTAGATAATAACCTTAAATACTTCATTTTCAATCATCTATTTGTTTCTCGTTAAAATACTGAGTAAGATATTGAAAAGGGGAGAAGTTCGGTTTTTATTGCATATATCGACGTTTCAGCCGGATTAGAGCGGTTTTCGTGTTCATCTTCCCTCGTTAATATAAACGGAAAATCAAGAACATTATAGTTATTTCTAATGAAAACACTGTTTTTTATCATTTGTATTGGAAACAACATTGTCATATGTCTTTTCTTGGAACTAAATAATACGAAACCTCGCTCTATGATTTGAAGTTAAAATCCTCAAATATGGTGATATAGTGATTTTTTCACGTTTTTCATGTAGTTTGATATTACGTAAATATATTCATTTTTACCAATATTTCGATACTATTTCATGTAGTATCACGATATGTGATTTGGCCTTCAAATCTCAGAATTTCGCATAATATTGCATTTTAAGCAAGTTTTCTTGCATTTTGCTTCGTACGAAAAATCATCGAATTTAGCAATATTTTAACGTTTATCATCTCCTTTTCCTTCATGTGATTTAAACAAAATATCATCGAATTAGGCAATATTTTGCCGTTTTCCACGTTATTGTGAATTTTCAGTCCATGGATGTTAATTCATATATATATACGATAAAAATGATGCAAACACATAATTGATTATATAATAACCTTAAATACTTCATTTTCAATCATCTATTTGTTTCTCGGTAAAATACTGAGTAAGATATTGAAAAGGGGAGAAGTTCAGTTTTTATTGCATATATCGACGTTTCAGCCGGATTAGAGCGGTTTTACGTGTACATCTTCCCTCGGTAATATAAACGGAAAATCAAGAACATTTTAGTTATTTCTAATGAAAACACATCGTTTTTTATCATTTGTATTGGAAACAACATTGTCATATGTCTTTTCTTGGATCTAAATAATACGAAACCTCGCTCTATGATTTGAAGTTAAAATCCTCAAATATGGTTATATAGTGACTTTTTTCACGTTTTTCATGTAGTTTGATATTACGTAAATATATTCATTTTTACCAATATTTCGATACTATTTCATGTAGTATCACGATATGTGATTTGGCCTTCAAATCTCAGAATTTCGCATAATATCGCATTTTAAGCAAGTTTTTTTGCATTTTGTTTCGTACGAAAAATCATCGAATTTAGCAATATTTTAACGTTAATCATCTCCTTTTCCTTCATGTGATTTAAACAAAATATCATCGAATTAGGCAATATTTTGCCGTTTTCGACGTTTTTGTGAATTTTCCGTCCATGGGTTTTAATTCATATATATACGATAAAAATGATGCAAACACATAATTGATTAGATAATAACCTTAAATACTTCATTTTCAATCATCTATTTGTTTCTCGTTAAAATACTGAGTAAGATATTGAAAAGGGGAGAAGTTCGGTTTTTATTGCATATATCGACGTTTCAGCCGGATTAGAGCGGTTTTACGTGTACATCTTCCCTCGTTAATATAAACGGAAAATCAAGAACATTATAGTTAATTCTAATGAAAACACATTGATTTTTATCATTTGTATTGAAAACAACATTGTCATATGTCTTTTCTTGGATCTAAATAATACGAAACCTCGCTCTATGATTTGAAGGTAAAATCCTCAAATATGGTTAAATAGTGACTTTTTTCACGTTTTTCATGTAGTTTGATATTACGTAAATATATTCATTTTTACCATTATTTCGATACTATTTCATGTAGTATCACGATATGTGATTTCGCCTTGAAATCTCAGAATTTCGCATAATATTGCATTTTAAGCAAGTTTTCTTCCATTTTGTTTCGTACGAAAAATCTTCGAATTTAGCAATGTTTTGACGTTTATCATCCTCTTTTCTTTCATGTGATTTAAACAAAATATCATCGAATTAGGCAATATTTTGCCGTTTTCCACGTTTTTGTGAATTTTCAGTCCATGGATGTTAATTCATATATATACGATAAAAATGATGCAAACACATAATTGATTAGATAATAACCTTAAATACTTCATTTTCAATCATCTATTTGTTTCTCGGTAAAATACTGAGTAAGATATTGAAAAGGGGAGAAGTACGGTTTTTATTGCATATATCGACGTTTCAGCCGGATTAGAGCGGTTTTACGTGTACATCTTCCCTCGTTAATATAAACGGAAAATCAAGAACATTTTAGTTATTTCTAATGAAAACACATTGTTTTTTATCATTTGTATTGGAAACATCATTGTCATATGTCTTTTCTTGGATCTAAATAATAGGAAACCTCGCTCTATGATTTGAAGTTAAAAACCTCAAATATGGTTATGTAGTGACTTTTTTCACGTTTTTCATGTAGTTTGATATTACGTAAATATATTCATTTTTACCAATATTTCGATACTATTTCATGTAGTATCACGATATGAGATTTGGCCTTCAAATCTCAGAATTTCGCATAATATCGCATTTTAAGCAAGTTTTCTTGCATTTTGTTTCGTACGAAAAATCATCGAATTTAGCAATATTTTAACGTTTATCATCTCCTTTTCCTTCATGTGATTTAAACAAAATATCATCGAATTAGGCAATATTTTGCCGTTTTCCACGTTTTTGTGAATTTTCCGTCCATGGGTATTAATTCATATATATACGATAAAAATGATGCAAACACATAATTGATTAGATAATAACCTTAAATACTACATTTTTAATCATCTATTTGTTTCTTGTTAAAATCCTGAGTAAGATATTGAAAAGGGGAGAAGTTCGGATTTTATTGCATATATCGACGTTTCAACCGAATTAGAGCGGTTTTACGTGTACATCTTCCCTCGTTAATATAAACGGAAAATCAAGAACATTATAGTTAATTATAATGAAAACACATTGTTTTTGATCATTTGTATTGGAAACAACATTGTCATATGTCTTTTCTTGGAACTAAATAATACGAAACCTCGCTCTATGATTTGAAGTTAAAATCCTCAAATATGGTGATATAGTGATTTTTTCACGTTTTTCATGTAGTTTGATATTACGTAAATATATTCATTTTTACCAATATTTCGATACTATTTCATGTAGTATCACGATATGTGATTTGGCCTTCAAATCTCAGAATTTCGCATAATATTGCATTTTAAGCAAGTTTTCTTGCATTTTGCTTCGTACGAAAAATCATCGAATTTAGCAATATTTTAACGTTTATCATCTCCTTTTCCTTCATGTGATTTAAACAAAATATCATCGAATTAGGCAATATTTTGCCGTTTTCCACGTTTTTGTGAATTTTCCGTCCATGGGTTTTAATTCATATATATACGATAAAAATGATGCAAACACATAATTGATTAGATAATAACCTTAAATACTTCATTTTCAATCATCTATTTGTTTCTCGTTAAAATACTGAGTATATTATTGAAAAGGGGAGAAGTTCTGTTTTTATTGCATATATCGACGTTTCACCCGGAATAGAGCGATTTTCGTGTACATCTTCCATCGGTAATATAAACGGAAAACCAGGAACATTTTAGTTAATTCTAATGAAAACACTTTGATTTTTATCATTTGTATTGGAAACAACATTGTCATATGTCTTTTCTTGGATCCAAAAAATACGAAACCTCGCTCTATGATTTAAAGTTAAAATCCTCAAATATGTCTAAATAGTGACTTTTTTCACGTTTTTCATGTAGTTTGATATTACGTAAATATATTCATTTTTACCATTATTTCGATACTATTTCATGTAGTATCACGATATGTGATTTGCCCTTCAAATCGCAGAATTTCGCGTAATATTGCATTTTAAGCAAGTTTTCTTGCATTTTGTTTCGTACGAAAAATCATCGAATTTAGCAATATTTTGAAGTTTATCATCCCCATTTTCTTCATGTGATTTAAACAAAATATCATCGAATTAGGCAATATTTTGCCGTTTTTCCACGTTTTTGTGAGTTTTCAGTCCATGGGTATTAATTCATATATATACGATAAAAATGATACAAACACATAATTGATTAGATAATAACCTTAAATACTTCATTTTCAATCAACTATTTGTTTCTCGTTAAAATACTGAGTAAGATATTGAAAAGGGGAGAAGATCTGTTTTTATTGCATATATCGACGTTTCAGCCGTAATAGAGCGATTTTCGTGTACATCTTCCATCGGTAATATAAACGGAAAACCAGGGACATTTTAGTTAATTCTAATGAAAACACTTTGATTTTTATCATTTGTATTGGAAACAACATTGTCATATGTCTTTTCTTGGATCCAAATAATACTAAACCTACCTATATGATTTAAAGGTAAAATTCTCAAATATGGTTAAATAGTGACTTTTTTCACGTTTTTCATGTAGTTTGATATTACGTAAATATATTAATTTTTACCAATATTTCGATACTATTTCATGTAGTATCACGATATGTGATTTGGCCTTCAAATCTCAGAATTTCGCATAATATCGCATTTTAAGCAAGTTTTCTTGCATTTTGTTTCGTACGAAAAATCATCGAATTTAGCAATATTTTGACGTTTATCATCTCCTTTTCCTTCATGTGATTTAAACAAAATATAATCGAATTAGGCAATATTTTGCCGTTTTCCACGTTTTTGTGAATTTTCCGTCCATAGGTATTAATTCATATATATACGATAAAAATGATGCAAACACATAATTGATTAGATAATAACCTTAAATACTTCATTTTCAATCATCTATTTGTTTCTCGTTAAAATACTGAGTAAGATATTGAAAAGGGGAGAAGTTCGGTTTTTATTGCATATATCGACGTTTCAGCCGGATTAGAGCGGTTTTCGTGTTCATCTTCCCTCGTTAATATAAACGGAAAATCAAGAACATTATAGTTATTTCTAATGAAAACACTGTTTTTTATCATTTGTATTGGAAACAACATTGTCATATGTCTTTTCTTGGAACTAAATAATACGAAACCTCGCTCTATGATTTGAAGTTAAAATCCTCAAATATGGTAATATAGTGATTTTTTCACGTTTTTCATGTAGTTTGATATTACGTAAATATATTCATTTTTACCAATATTTCGATACTATTTCATGTAGTATCACGATATGTGATTTGGCCTTCAAATCTCAGAATTTCGCATAATATTGCATTTTAAGCAAGTTTTCTTGCATTTTGCTTCGTACGAAAAATCATCGAATTTAGCAATATTTTAACGTTTATCATCACCTTTTCCTTCATGTGATTTAAACAAAATATCATCGAATTAGGCAATATTTTGCCGTTTTCCACGTTATTGTGAATTTTCAGTCCATGGATGTTAATTCATATATATATACGATAAAAATGATGCAAACACATAATTGATTATATAATAACCTTAAATACTTCATTTTCAATCATCTATTTGTTTCTCGGTAAAATACTGAGTAAGATATTGAAAAGGGGAGAAGTTCAGTTTTTATTGCATATATCGACGTTTCAGCCGGATTAGAGCGGTTTTACGTGTACATCTTCCCTCGGTAATATAAACGGAAAATCAAGAACATTTTAGTTATTTCTAATGAAAACACATCGTTTTTTATCATTTGTATTGGAAACAACATTGTCATATGTCTTTTCTTGGATCTAAATAATACGAAACCTCGCTCTATGATTTGAAGTTAAAATCCTCAAATATGGTTATATAGTGACTTTTTTCACGTTTTTCATGTAGTTTGATATTACGTAAATATATTCATTTTTACCAATATTTCGATACTATTTCATGTAGTATCACGATATGTGATTTGGCCTTCAAATCTCAGAATTTCGCATAATATCGCATTTTAAGCAAGTTTTTTTGCATTTTGTTTCGTACGAAAAATCATCGAATTTAGCAATATTTTAACGTTAATCATCTCCTTTTCCTTCATGTGATTTAAACAAAATATCATCGAATTAGGCAATATTTTGCCGTTTTCGACGTTTTTGTGAATTTTCCGTCCATGGGTTTTAATTCATATATATATACGATAAAAATGATGCAAACACATAATTGATTAGATAATAACCTTAAATACTTCATTTTCAATCATCTATTTGTTTCTCGTTAAAATACTGAGTAAGATATTGAAAAGGGGAGAAGTTCGGTTTTTATTGCATATATCGACGTTTCAGCCGGATTAGAGCGGTTTTACGTGTACATCTTCCCTCGTTAATATAAACGGAAAATCAAGAGCATTATAGTTAATTCTAATGAAAACACATTGTTTTTGATCATTTGTATTGGAAACAACATTGTCATATGTCTTTTCTTGGAACTAAATAATACGAAACCTCGCTCTATGATTTGAAGTTAAAATCCTCAAATATGGTGATATAGTGATTTTTTCACGTTTTTCATGTAGTTTGATATTACGTAAATATATTCATTTTTACCAATATTTCGATACTATTTCATGTAGTATCACGATATGTGATTTGGCCTTCAAATCTCAGAATTTCGCATAATATTGCATTTTAAGCAAGTTTTCTTGCATTTTGCTTCGTACGAAAAATCATCGAATTTAGCAATATTTTAACGTTTATCATCTCCTTTTCCTTCATGTGATTTAAACAAAATATCATCGAATTAGGCAATATTTTGCCGTTTTCCACGTTTTTGTGAATTTTCCGTCCATGGGTTTTAATTCATACATATACGATAAAAATGATGCAAACACATAATTGATTAGATAATAACCTTAAATACTTCATTTTCAATCAACTATTTCTTTCTCGTTAAAATACTGAGTAAGATATTGAAAGGGGGGAGAAGTTCTGATTTTATTGCATATATCAACGTTTCAGCCGGAATAGAGCGGTTTTCGTGTACATCTTCCATCGGTAATATAAACGGAAAATCAGGAACATTTTAGTTAATTCTTATGAAAACACATTGATTTTTATCATTTGTATTGGAAACAACATTGTCATATGTCTTTTCTTGGATCTAAATAATACGAAACCTCGCTCTATGATTTGAAGGTAAAATCCTCAAATATGGTAAAATAGTAACTTTTTCACGTTAATCATGTAGTTTGATATTTCGCAAATATATTCATTTTTACCAATATTCCAATACTATTTCATGTAGTATCACGATATGTGATTTGCCCTTCAAATCGCAGAATTTCGCGTAATATTGCATTTTAAGCAAGTTTTCTTGCATTTTGTTTCGTACGAAAAATCATCGAATTTAGCAATATTTTGAAGTTTATAATCCCCTTTTCCTTCATGTGATTTAAACAAAATATCATCGAATTAGGCAATATTTTGCCGTTTTTCCACGTTTTTGTGAATTTTCAGTCCATGGGTATTAATTCATATATATACGATAAAAATGATACAAACATATAATTGATTAGATAATAACCTTAAATACTTCATTTTCAATCAACTATTTGTTTCTCGTTAAAATACTGAGTAAGATATTGAAAAGGGGAGAAGATCTGTTTTTATTGCATATATCGACGTTTCAGCCGGAATAGAGCGATTTTCGTGTACATCTTCCATCGGTAATATAAACGGAAAACCAGGGACATTTTAGTTAATTCTAATGAAAACACTTTGATTTTTATCATTTGTATTGGAAACAACATTGTCATATGTCTTTTCTTTTATCCAAATAATACGAAACCTCGCTCTATGATTTAAAGTTAAAATCCTCAAATATGGTTAAATAGTGACTTTTTTCACGTTTTTCATGTAGTTTGATATTACGTAAATATATTCATTTTTACCATTATTTCGATACTATTTCATGTAGTATCACGATATGTGATTTGGCCTTGAAATCTCAGAATTTCGCATAATATTGCATTTTAAGCAAGTTTTCTTGCATTTTGTTTCGTACGAAAAATCATCGAATTTAGCAATATTTTGACGTTTATCATCCCCTTTTCCTTCATGTGATTTAAACAAAATATCATCGAATTAGGCAATATTTTGCCGTTTTCCACGTTTTTGTGAATTTTCAGTCCATGGGTAGAAAAGATATATGATTCACATATATTCGATAAAAGTGATGCAAACACATAATTGATTAGAAAATAACCTTAAATACTTCATTTTCAATCATCTATTTGCTTCTCGTTATAATACTGAGTAAGATATTGAAAAGGGGAGAAGTTCGGTTTTTATTGCATATATCGACGTTTCAGCCGGATTAGAGCGGTTTTACGTGTACATCTTCCCTCGTTAATATAAACGGAAAATCAAGAACATCATAGTTAATTCTAATGAAAACACATTGTTTTTTATCATTTGTATTGGAAACAACATTGTCATATGTCTTTTCTTGGAACTAAATAATACGAAACCTCGCTATGATTTGAAGTTAAAATCCTCAAATATGGTTATATAGTGACTTTTTTCACATTTTTCATGTAGTTTGATATTACGTATATATATTCATTTTTACCAATATTTCGATACTCTTTCATGTAGTATCACGATATGTGATTTGGCCTTCAAATCTCAGAATTTCGCATAATATTGCATTTTAAGCAAGTTTTCTTGCATTTTGTTTCGTACGAAAAATCATCGAATTTAGCAATATTTTAACGTTTATCATCTCCTTTTCCTTCATGTGATTTAAACAAAATATCATCGAATTAGGCAATATTTTGCCGTTTTCCACGTTTTTGTGAATTTTCCGTCCATGGGTATTAATTCATATATATATACGATAAAAATGATGCAAACACATAATTGATTAGATAATAACCTTAAATACTTCATTTTCAATCATCTATTTGTTTCTCGTTAAAATACTGAGTAAGATATTGAAAAGGGGAGAAGTTGTTTTAATTGCATGCATTTTTTGTACGTTTCAGCCGGAATAGAGCGGTTTTACGTGTACATCTTCCATCAGTAATATAAACGGAAAATCAGGAACATTTTAGTTAATTCTAATGAAAACACATTGATTTTTATCATTTGTATTGGAAACAACATTGTCATATGTCTTTTCTTGGATCTAAATAATACGAAACCTCGCTCTATGATTCTAAGTTATAATCCTCAAATATGGTTAAATAGTGACTTTTTTCACGATTTTCATGTAGTTTGATATTACATAAATATATTCATTTTTACCAATATTTCGATACTATTTCATGTAGTATCACGATATGTGATTTGGCCTTCAAATCTCAGAATTTCGCATAATATTGCATTTTAAGCAAGTTTTCTTGCATTTTGCTTTGTACGAAAAATCATCGAATATAGCAATATTTTGACGTTTATCATCTCCTTTTCCTTCATGTGATTTAAACGAAATATCATCGAATTAGGCAATATTTTGCCGTTTTCCACGTTTTTGTGAATTTTTAGTCCATGGGTTTTAATTCATATATATACGATAAAAATGATGCAAACACATAATTGATTAGATAATAACCTGAAGTACTTAATTTTTAATCAACTATTTCTTTCTCGTTAAAATACTGAGTAAGATATTGAAAGGGGGAGAAGTTCTGATTTTATTGCATATATCGACGTTTCAGCCGGAATAGAGCGGTTTTCGTGTACATCTTCCATCGGTAATATAAACGGAAAATCAGGAACATTTTAGTTAATTCTAATGAAAACACTTTGTTTTTTATCATTTGTATTGAAACAACATTGTCATATGTCTTTTCTTGGATCCAAATAATAAGAAACCTCGCTCTATGATTCTAAGTTATAATCCTCAAATATGGTTAAATAGTGACTTTTTTCACGATTTTCATGTAGTTTGATATTACGTAAATATATTCATTTTTACCAATATTTCGATACTATTTCATGTAGTATCACGATATGTGATTTGGCCTTGAAATCTCAGAATTTCGAATAATATTGCATTTTAAGCAAGTTTTCTTGCATTTTGTTTCGTACGAAAAATCATCGAATTTAGCAATATTTTGACGTTTATCATCCCCTTTTCCTTCATGTGAATTAAACAAAATTTCATCGAATTAGGCAATATTTTGCCGTTTTCCACGTTTTTGTGAATTTTCAGTCCATGGGTATTAATTCATATATATATACGATAAAAATGATGCAAACACATTATTGATTAGATAATAACCTTAAATACTTCATTTTCAATCATCTATTTGTTTCTCGTTAAAATACTGAGTAAGATATTGAAAAGGGGCGAAGTTCGGTTTTTATTGCATATATCGACGTTTCAGCCGGATTAGAGCGGTTTTACGTGTACATCTTCCCTCGTTATATATGAATCATATGTCTTTTCTGGTATTATTTAGATCCAAGAAAAGACATATGACATATGTCTTTATGAGCCAAAATATGGCTCAAGTGTTGAATTTGGGATGTTTGTGATATATTTTAAAACTGCAGGGTTGAGGGGGGGGCAAACTGTGATCCATCGTTGTTCTTAGTAATTGGCATATTTTCAGTATAAAAACTCGTAATTTCAAACTGCGAATACCTAAAGTGAGACAGAATTTGGCTCCAAAATATAGCTCAAGCGTCGAATTTGGGATGTTTGATATATTCTAAAAACTGCAGGGAGGGTATGGGCAAAATGTGACCCATCGACGCTTTCAGTAATTGGCATATTTTCGGTATAAAAAGTCGTAATTTCATACTAAGAATACGTGCCGAGAGACAGAATTTGCCTCCGAAATATGGCTCAAGCTTCGAATTTGGGATGTTTGGGATATTTTGAAAACTGCAGGGAGGGTGTGGGCAGAATGCGATCCACAGCTGCTTTCAGTAATTGGCATATTTTCGGTATAAAAAGTTATAATTTTAATTTTCGAACAAGTGCAAAGAGCCAGAATTTGTCTCATCACTCTCTCGAGCCTCTGCATCACCCTCTTAAGCCTCTGCATCTCTTTCTTCAGCCTATGCATCACTCTCTTCAGCCTCTGCATCCCTCTCTTCAGCCTCTGCATCATTCTCCTAAGCCTCTGCATCACTCTCTTGAGCCTCTACATCACTCTCTTAAGCCTATGCATCACTCTCTTGAGCCTCTGCATCACTCTCTTGAGCCTCTGCATCCCTCTCTTGAGCCGAGAGACAAAATTTGGCTCCAAAATATGGCTCAAGCGTCGAATTTGGGATGTTTGGGATATTTTGAAAACTGCAGGGGGAGTTTGGGCAAAATGTGGCCCATCGATGCTCTCAGTAATTGGCATATTTTCGGTATAAAAATTCGTAAACTCAAACTGCGAATACGTGCAGAGAGCGAGAATTTTACTCCAAAATATGGCTCAAGCGTCTAATTTGGGATGTTCAGGATATTTTGAAAACGGCAAGGGATTTTGGGCAAAATGTAACCCATCGCCGCTTTCAGTAATTGGCATATTTTCGGTATAAAAAGTCGTAATTTCAAACTGCGAATACGTGCAGAGAGCCAGAATTTGGCTCCAAAATATGACTCAAGGGGTCGAATTTGGGATGCTTGGGATATTTTGAAAACTGCAAGGAGAATTTGTGCAAAATACGATCCATCGCCGCTTTCAGTAATTGGCATACTTTCGGTATAAAAGGACGTAATTAAAAACTGCGAATACGTGCAGAGAGCCAGAATTTGGTTCCAAAATATGGCTCAAGCGTCGAATTTGGGATGTTTGGGATATTTTGAAAACTGTAGGTGGGGTTTGGGCAAAATGTGACCTATCGCTGCTCTCAGTAATTGGCATATTTTCGATATAAAAAGTCGTTTCTTCAAACTGTGAATACGTGCAGAGAGCGAGAAATTGACTCCAAAATATGACTCAAGCATCGAATTTGGGATGTTTGTGATACTTTGAAAACTGCCGGGAGGGATTGGGCAAAATGTGACCCATCGCTGCTATAAGTAATTGGCAAATTTTCGGTATAAAGAGTAGTAATTTCAAACTAGGGGGGCTTTGGGCAGAATGTGACACATCGCCGCACACAGTATTTAGCATATTTTCGGTATAAAAAGTCGTAATTTCAAACTGCGAATACGTGCAGAGAGCCAGAATTTGGCTCCAAAATATTACTCAAGGGTTGCATTTGGAATGAATGGGATATTTTGAAAACTGCAGGGAGAATTTGTGCAAAATGTGATCCATCGCCGCTTTTAGTAATTAGCATACTTTCGGTATAAAAAGACGTAATTTCAAACTGCGAACACGTGCAGAGAGCCAGAATTTGGCTCCAAAAAAATTCTCACGCGTCGGACTTGGAATGTTTGGGATATTTTGAGAACTGCAGGGTAGTTTGGGCAAAATGTGACCCATCGCTGCTCTCAGTAATTGGCTTATTTTCGGTAAAAAAAAGTCGTAATTTCAAACTGCCAACACGTGCCGAGAACCAGAATTTGGCTTCAAAATATGACTCAAGCGTCGAATTCGGGATGTTTGGGATATTTTAAAAACTGCAGGGGTGTTAGGGTAATATGTGACCCATCGCCGTTCTCAGTAATTAACATATTTTTGGTATAAAAAGTCGTAATTTTAAACTTCGAACACCTGCAGAGAGTCATAATTTTTCTTCAAAATATGGCTCAAGGGTCGAATTTGAGATGTTTGGGACATTTTGAAAGCTGCAGGGGGGTTTGGGCAAAATGTGTTCCATCGCCGCTCTCAGTAACTGGCATATTTTCGGTACAAAAAGCCGTTATTTCAAACTGCAAATACGTGCAGAGAGCCAGAAATTGGCTCCAAAATATGGCTCAAGCGTCGAATTTGTGATGTTTGGGATATTTTGAAAACTGCGGGGAGGGTTTGGGCAAAATGTGACCCATCGCCGCTGTAAGCAATTGGTATATTTTCGGTATAAAGAGTAGTAATTTCAAACTAGGGGGGGTTTGGGCCAAATGTGACCCATCGCCGCTCTCAGTAATTAACATATTTTCGGTATAAAAAGTCGTAATTTCAAACTGCGAATACGTGCCGAGAGCCAGAATTTGGCTCCAAAATGTTACTCAAGGGTTGAATTTGGGATGTTTGGGATATTTTGAAAACTGCAAGGAGAATTTGTGCAAAATGTGATCCATCGCTGCTTTTAGTAATTGGCATACTTTCGGTATAAAAAGACGTTATTTCAAACTGCGAATACTTGCAGAGAGCCAAAATTTGGCTCCAAAATATGGCTAAAGCTTTGAATTTGGGATGTTTGGGATATTTTGAAAACTGCAGGTTGGGTCTGGGCAAAATGTAACCTATCGCCGCACTCAGTAATTGGCATATTTTCGATATAAAAAGTCGTAATTTCAATCTGCGAATACGTGCAGAGAGCGAGAATTTGACTCCAAAATATGACTCAAGCGTCGAATTTGGGATGTTCGTGATACTTTGAAAACTGCAGGGAGGGTTTGGGCAAAAATGTGATCCATCGCCGCTTTCAGTAATTGGCATATTTTCTGTATAAAAATACATAATTTCAAACTGCTAATACGTGCCCAGAGTGAGAATTTGTCTCCAAAATATGGCTCAAGCGTCTACACACACACACACACACACACACACACACACACACACACACACACACACACACACACACACACACACACACACACACACACACAAGGTGAAGACCTCCTGGAATTTCTTATTTAGTTCGTCACACACTTCCTTTACGTTTGTACTGAATCCTTTTTCCCCTATTCTTAATTGTATAACCTTGTCCTTTACTGTTGTTTTTCTCCTGATGTGGCTATGCAGCAATTTAGGCTGTCTTTGTCTTTCTGCATCTCTTCTCATCCTGACATATTCATTCCTGGAATTCTGTGTGAGTGTGTGTGTGTGTGTGTGTGTGTGTGTGTGTGTGTGTGTGTGTGTGTGTGTGTGTGTGTGTGTGTGTGTGTGTGTGTGTGTGTGTGTGTGTGTGTGTGTGTGTGTGTGTGTGTGTGTGTGTGTGTGTGTGTGTGTGTGTTTACTAGTTGTGTTTTTACGGGGGTTGAGCTTTGCTCTTTCGGCCCGCCTCTCAACTGTCAATCAACTGTTTACTAACTACTTTTTTTTTCCACACCACACACACACACACACACACACACCCCAGGAAGCAGCCCGTGACAGCTGACTAACTCCCAGGTACCTATTTACTGCTAGGTAACAGGGGCATTCAGGGTGAAAGAAACTTTGCCCATTTGTTTCTGCCTCGTGCGGGAATCGAACCCGCGCCACAGAATTATGAATCCTGCGCGCTATCCACCAGGCTACGAGGCCCCCCTTGTGTGTGTGTGTGTGTGTGTGTGTGTGTGTGTGTGTGTGTGTGTGTGTGTGTGTGTGTGTGTGTGTGTGTGTGTGTGTGTGTATTTGTGTGTATGTGTGTGTGTGTGTGTGTGTGTGTGTGTGTGTGTGTGTGTGTGTGTGTGTGTGTGTGTGTGTGTGTGTGTGTGTGTGTGTGTGTGTGTGTGTGTGTGTACTCACCTATATGTACTCACCTATATGTGCTTGCAGGATCGAGCATTGACTCTTGGATCCCGCCTTTCTAGCTATCGGTTGTTTACAGCAATGATTCCTGTCCCATTTCCCTATCATACCTAGTTTTAAAAGTATGAATAGTATTTGCTTCCACAACCTGTTCCCCAAGTGCATTCCATTTTTCTACTACTCTCACGCTAAAAGAAAACTTCCTAACATCTCTGTGACTCATCTGAGTTTCCAGTTTCCACCCATGTCTCCTCGTTCTGTTATTATTACGTGTGAACATTTGATCTATTTCCACTTTGTCAATTCCCCTGAGTATTTTATATGTCCCTATCATATCTCCTCTCTCCCTTCTTTTCTCTAGTGTCGTAAGGTTCAGTTCCTTCAGCCGCTCTTCATATCCCATCCCTCGTAGCTCTGGGACAAGCCTCGTCGCAAACCTCTGAACCTTCTCCAGTTTCTTTATGTGTTTCTTCAGGTGGGGGCTCCATGATGGCGCGGCATACTCTAAGACGGGTCTCACGTAGGCAGTGTAAAGCGCCCTAAAAGCTTCCTCATTTAGGTTTCTGAATGAAGTTCTAATTTTCGCCAGTGTAGAGTACGCTGCTGTCGTTATCCTATTTATATGTGCCTCAGGAGTTAGATTAGGTGTCACATCCACTCCCAGGTCTCTTTCTCGAATCGTTACAGGTAGGCTGTTCCCCTTCATTGTGTACTGTCCCTTTGGTCTCCTCTCACCTGATCCCATTTCCATAACTTTACATTTACTGGTGTTAAACTCCAGTAGCCATTTCTCTGACCATCTCTGCAGCCTGTTTAAGTCCTCTTGGAGGATCCTACAATCCTCGTCTGTCACAACTCTTCTCATTAATTTTGCGTCATCTGCAAACATTGACATGTATGACTCCACTCCTGTAAACATATCATTTACGTAAATTAGAAAGAGGATTGGTCCCAGCACCGATCCTTGAGGTACTCCACTTGTTACTGTTCGCCAGTCCGACTTTTCGCCCCTTACCATTACCCTCTGGCTCCTTCCTGTTAGGTAGTTCTTCACCCATACTAGGGCCTTTCCGCTTACTCCTGCCTGCCTCTCAAGTTTGTATAGCAGTCTCATGTGCGGTACCGTATCAAAGGCCTTTTGGCAGTCAAGAAATATGCAGTCTGCCCAGCCTTCTCTGTCCTGCCTTATCCTTGTTACTTTATCATAGAATTCTAAAAGGTTTGTTAGGCATGATTTCCCTGTCCAGAACCCATGTTGGTGCTTGTTTACAAACCCAATGCTCTCCAGGTGCTCAACAAGTCTTAGCCTAATTATTCTTTCAAGTATTTTGCAGGGGATGCTTGTCAGTGATACGGGTCTGTAGTTAAGTGCCTCCTCCCTATCCCCCTTTTTGAAAATCGGTACGACATTTGCCTTCTTCCAGCAACTGGGCAATTCTCCCGACATAAGTGACTCATTGAAGATCATTGCCAGAGGCACGCTGAGAGCCTGCGCTGCCTCTTTAAGTATCCACGGTGATACTTTGTCTGGTCCAACAGCTTTATTTGCATCCAGTGTTGTCAACTGTTTCATTACATCCTCTGCTGTCACCTCTATATCTGCTAGTCTTTCATCTTGGGTAATCTCTTCTAACAATGGGAGCTGCTCAGGCTCGGTAGTGAACACTCCATGGAATTTTGCATTCAGTACCTCGCAGATTTCCTTGTCGCTTTCTGTATATGCCCCTTCTGTTTTCCTCAGTCTTGTCACTTGGTCATTTACCGACATCTTCCTTCTTATATGGCTATGTAGTAATTTTGGTTGCTTTTTCGCTTTGACTGCAATATCGTTCTCATAATTTCTTTCCGACACTCGTCTTATGTTAATGTAATCATTCCTAGCTCTGTTACATCTAATCCTGTTGTCCTCTGTCCTTTGTCTTCTGTACTTCCTCCACTCCCTCCTGCTTCTCACCTTTGCTTCCTGACACTGTCTATTAAACCATGGGTTGTTATATTCCCTCCTGCTTTTTTCCTTTATTGTTGGAATAAATCTATCTTCAGCCTCCTTGCATTTCAATATGACTTGGTTCATCATACCTTGCACTGTTTTTCCTCTAAGTTCTTCCTCCCACTGCACTTCTCCCAGGTAGTCCCTTATCCTTCTGTAGTCCCCTTTTCTGTAATCAAGTCTCCTTTCCCGGACCTCTTGTCCTTTCGTCACAATTTTAAGCTCCATCATGTAGTCAAAGGCTAGGACACAATGGTCACTAGCTCCTAGTGGTATTTCATGTTCCAACTGCTCGATGTCTTCTACATTCTGAGTGATAATGAGATCTAATAGGCTGGGCGTATCCCCTCCTCTTTCCCTAGTATCTTCTTTCACATGCTGTGTTAGGAAATTCCTGTCAATAACGTCTACCAGCTTCGCTCCCCAGGTCTCCTCCCCGCCATGGGGATTCCTCGTTTCCCAATCTATCTCTCCGTGATTTAGGTCCCCCATGACCAGCAGCTTCGCTCTCATTCTATGCGCTAAAGTTGCTGCCCTCTGCAGTTCATCCATACATGTCTTGTTGCTGTCCTCGTACTCCTGCCTGGGCCTTCTACTGTTTGGTGGGGGATTGTAGAGTATCAAGATTACAATCTTCTTCCCATCCACTGTCAGAGTTCCATGTATGAAGCTTGTGCTTTCATTGGTACCCGGATTTTCCAGCTCATCAAACTTCCATTTCCGCTTTATTAGTAGTGCCACTCCTCCTCCCTGTCTCTGTGTCCTTTCTTTTCTTATCACCTGGTACCCCTCTGGAAAGATTGCATCCGAGATCATGCCATTTATTTTAGTTTCCACTATTGCCACTATGTCTGGGTCTGCCTCACTAACTCTTTCTTTTATCTCTTCTGCTTTATTGGCTACCCCATCAGCATTGGTGTACCAAACCTTGAGACTCTTCTTGGAAACTCGGGTGTCAGAGTTCCCCCTTTCACCAGGGGTCTGGGGGGAACTGGGGGGAGTCTGGGGGGCAAGTGGGGGCTGTGGGGGTGAGTGGGGGGGTGCTAGGGGGTGCCTGGGAGTGCCTGGTAGGCGAATGGGGTCTGGGCATCTAGGGGGGTAGGAAGGGCATAATGGGTCTGAAAGTTAGGGGTCTGAATAGCATAGGGGGGTTGAGAAATAGAGTGGGACTGAGAGTCAGATAGAGGTTGAGAGGTTGGGGGAAGAGGGATACTGAGGGCGGAGAGCTGAGATGAGAATGGAGCATGGGTGCTGGGAGTGGAAGAGAGGGTATATTAGTTAGGGGGGAATCGGGGGTAGGTGGGGGTTTTGGGGTAGAAGAGGGGAAGAGGGAGATGGGGGAAGGTGTTAGGGGGTCACAAGGTGAGGGGGTTAAATGTGGGCTGGAGGTGCATAGGAGGGGTGAGGGTTGGGTGGGGTTTGGGGGTGAGTGGAAGAGGGGTGCAGTGGAAGCTGGGATGGAGTAGATGGAATTGAAGTCAATGGGGTAGAAGGGGCAGGGGAGTGGGAAGGGGTATTTGGGGAGGGGGGATGGGAAGGTGGGTTTGGGGAGGGCATGGCTTGACCCACTGGGGTCGCTGACAAGTGTGATGTAGCAGGGGCAGGGGAATCGTTGTGGAGGTGCAAATGTGGAAGGGACAGGGGGGTTTTGGGAGGCTGAGGCAGGGGGGATGTATAGGAGGGCTGAGTTGGGGAGGATGCGACCTGGGAGGTGACCTGGGAGGTGACCTGGGAGGTGACCTGGGAGGTGACCTGGGATGTGCCCTGGGAGACTACCTGAGAGTCTAGTACGTTGTCGTTGTTGCCATCTATTTTTGTGGGCTGTTTGCTCATCCTTCGTCATAAACCTCTCTATAAACACATTGTAATGGGTTTCACTTCCTCTGAGTAAATGCTTGCTCCTCATTATGTACTCCGTGTGTGTATGTGTGTGTGTGTGTGTGTGTGTGTGTGTGTGTGTGTGTGTGGTGTGTGTGTGTGTATTTGTGTGTATGTGTGGGTGTGTGTGTGTGTGTGTGTGTGTGTGTGTGTGTGTGTGTGTGTGTGTGTGTGTGTGTGTGTGTGTGTGTGTGTGTGTGTGTGTGTGTGTGTGTGTGTGTGTGTGTGTGTGTGTGTGTGTGTGTGTGTGTGTGTGTGTGTTTTGTGGCAAAAAAAAACCATTTGATATGACAGATGGGAAGCAAGACGAAAGAGCATTTTTATACCTGTTCGGGTTACTCAAGGGTGACACTGGCGGGCAACACGAGAATAAATAATTGTATAAAATCCAATTTCGATCCGATCTACTTGGGGATAGTTTACAAATGTTCGCCATGAAATTTACGTTTTCTCTAATAGCCGAAGAGCTTATTTGAGAAAACAGTATGGCATTGAATCATCGTGGTTCCATCAGTGTTTTCATTAGAATTAACTAAAATGTTCCTGATTTTCCGTTTATATTACCGATGGAAGATGTACACGAAAACAGCTCTATTCCGGCTGAAACGTCGATATATGCAATAAAATCCGAACTTCTCCCCCCTTTCAATATCTTACTCAGTATTTTAACGAGAAAGAAATAGTTGATTGAAAATGAAGTATTTAAGGTTATTATCTAATCAATTAAGTGTTTGCATCATTTTTATCGTATATGTATGAATTAAAACCCATGGACTGAAAATTCACAAAAACGTGGAAAACGGCAAAATATTGCCTAATTCGATGATATATTGTTTAAATCACATGAAGAAAAAGGAGATGATAAACGTAAAAATATTGCTATATTCGATGATTTTTCGTACGAAACAAAATGCAAGAAAACTTGCTTAAAATGCAATATTATGCGAAATTCTGAGATTTGAAGGCCAAATCACATATCGTGATACTACATGAAATAGTATCGAAATATTGGTAAAAATGAATATATTTACGTAATATCAAACTACATGAAAAACGTGAAAAAAGTCACTATATAACCATATTTGAGGATTATAACTTCATATCATAGAGCGAGGTTTCGTATTATTTAGATCCAAGAAAAGACATATGACAATGTTGTTTCCAATACAAATGATAAAAAACAATGTGTTTTCATTAGAAATAACTAAAATGTTCTTGATTTTCCGTTTATAATAACGAGGATTTTAACTTTAAATCATAGAGCGAGGTTTCGTATTATTTGGATCCAAGAAAAGACATATGACAATGTTGTTTCAAATACAAATGATAAAAATCAAAGTGTTTTCATTAGAATTACCTAAAATATTCCTGGTTTTCCGTTTATATTACCGATGGAAGATGAACACGAAAATCGCTCTATTCCGGCTGAAACGTCGATATATGCAATAAAAACAGAACTTCTCCATTTTCAATAATTTACTCAGTATTTTAACGAGAAACAAATAGATGATTGCAATGAAGTATTTAAGGTTATTATCTAATCAATTATGTGTTTGCATCATTTTTATCGTATATATATGAATTAATACCCATGGACTGAAAATTCACAAAAACGTGGAAAACGGCAAAATATTGCCTAATTCGATGATATTTTGTTTAAATCACCTGAAGGAAAAGAGGGATGATAAACGTCAAAATATTGCTAAATTCGATGATTTTTTCGTACGAAACAAATGCAAGAAAACTTGCTTAAAATGCAATATTATGCGAAATTCTGAGATTTGAAGGCCAAATCACATATCGTGATAATACATGAAATAGTATCGAAATAATGGTAAAAATGAATATATTTACGTAATATCAAACTACATGATAAACGTGAAAAAAGTTCACTATTTAACCATATTTGAGGATTTTAACTTTCAAATCATAGAGCGAGGTTTCGTATTATTTGGATCCAAGAAAAGACATTGACAATGTTGTTTCCAATACAAATGATAAAAATCAAAGTGTTTTTCATTAGAATTACCTAAAATGTTCCTGGTTTTCCGTTTATATTACCGATGGAAGATGAACACGAAAATCGCTCTATTCCGGCTGAAACGTCGATATATGCAATAAAAACCGAACTTCTCCCCTTTTCAATATCTTACTCAGTATTTTAATGAGAAACAAATAGATGATTGAAATGAAGTATTTAAGGTTATTATCTAATCAATTGTGTGTTTGCATCATTTTTATCGTATATATATGAATTAATACCCATGTACTGAAAATTCACAAAAACGTCGAAAACGGCAAAATATTGTCCTAATTCGATGATATTTTGTTTAAATCACATGAAGGAAAAGAGGATGATAAACGTCAAAATATTGCTAAATTCGATGATTTTTCGTACGAAACAAAATGCAAGAAAACTTGCTTAAAATGCAATATTATCGCGAAATTCTGAGATTTGAAGGGCCAAATCACATATCGTGATACTACATGAAATAGTATCGAAATATGGTAAAAATGAATATATTTGCGTAATATCAAACTACATGATAAACGTGAAAAAGTTACTATTTTACCATATTTGAGGATTTTACCTTCAAATCATAGAGCGAGGTTTCGTATTATTTAGATGCAAGAAAAGACATATGACAATGTTGTTTCCAATACAAATGATATAAATGAATGTGTTTTCATTAGAATTAACTAAAATGTTCCTGATTTTCCGTTTATATTACCGATGGAAGATGTACACGAAACCGCTCTATTCCGGCTGAAACGTCGATATATGCAATAAAATCAGAACTTCTCCCCCCTTTCAATATCTTACTCAGTATTTTAACGAGAAAGAAATAGTTGATTGAAAATGAAGTATTTAAGGTTATTATCTAATCAATTATGTGTTTGCATCATTTTTATCGTATATGTATGAATTAAAACCATGGACTGAAAATTCACAAAAACGTGGAAAACGGCAAAATATTGCCTAATTCGATGATATTTTGTTTAAATCACATGAAGGAAAAGGAATGATAAACGTAAAAATATTGCTATATTCGATGATTTTTCGTACGAAACAAAATGCAAGAAACTTGCTTAAAATGCAATATTATGCTAAATTCTGAGATTTGAAGGCCAAATCACATATCGTGATACTACATGAAATAGTATCGAATATTGGTAAAAATGAATATATTTACGTAATATCAACACTACATGATAAACGTGAAAAAGTCACTATATTACCATATTTGAGGATTTTAACTTCAAATCATAGAGCGAGGTTTCGTATTATTTAGATCCAAGAAAAGTCATATGACAATGTTGTTTCCAATACAAATGATAAAAACAATGTGTTTTCATTAGAATAAACTAAAATGTTCTCTGATTTTCCGTTTATATTAACGAGCGAAGATGTACACGTAAAACCGCTCTAATCCGGCTGAAACGTCGATATATGCAATAAAATCAGAACTTCTCCCCCCTTTCAATATCTTACTCAGTATTTTAACGAGAAAGAAATAGTTGATTGAAAATGAAGTATTTAAGGTTATTATCTAATCAATTATGTGTTTGCATCATTTTTATCGTATATGTATGAATTAAAACCATGGACTGAAAATTCACAAAAACGTGGAAAACGGCAAAATATTGCCTAATTCGATATATTTTGTTTAAATCACATGAAGGAAAAGGGGATGATAAACGTCAAAATATTGCTAAATTCGATGATTTTTCGTACGAAACAAAATGCAAGAAAACTTGCTTAAAATGCAATATTATGCGAAATTCCGAGATTTGAAGGCCAAATCACATATCGTGATAATACATGAAATAGTATCGAAATAATGGTAAAAATGAATATATTTACGTAATATCAAACTACATGAAAAACGTGAAAAAAGTCACTATTTAACCATATTTGAGGATTTTAACTTTAAATCATAGAGCGAGGTTTCGTATTATTTGGATCCAAGAAAAGACATATGACAATGTTGTTTCCAATACAAATGATAAAAATCAAAGTGTTTTCATTAGAATTAACTAAAATGTCCCTGGTTTTCCGTTTATATTACCGATGGAAGATGAACACGAAAATCGCTCTATTCCGGCTGAAACGTCGATATATGCAATAAAAACAGATCTTCTACCCTTTTCAATATCTTACTCAGTATTTTAACGAGAAACAAATAGTTGATTGAAAATGAAGTACTTAAGGTTATTATCTAATCAATTATGTGTTTGTATCATTTTTATCGTATATATATGAATTAATACCCATGGACTGAAAATTCACAAAAACGTCGGAAAACGGCAAAATATTGTCCTAATTCGATGATATTTTGTTTAAATCACATGAAGGAAAAGGGATGATAAACGTCAAAATATTGCTAAATTCGATGATTTTTCGTACGAAACAAAATGCAAGAAAACTTGCTTAAAATGCAATATTACGCGAAATTCTGAGATTTGAAGGGCCAAATCACATATCGTGATACTACATGAAATAGTATCGAAATATTGGTAAAAATGAATATATTTGCGTAATATCAAACTACATGATTAACGTGAAAAAAGTTACTATTTTACCATATTTGAGGATTTTACCTTCAAATCATAGAGCGAGGTTTCGTATTATTTAGATGCAAGAAAAGACATATGACAATGTTGTTTCCAATACAAATGATATAAATGAATGTGTTTTCATTAGAATTAACTAAAATGTTCCTGATTTTCCGTTTATATTACCGATGGAAGATGTACACGAAAACCGCTCTATTCCGGCTGAAACGTCGATATATGCAATAAAATCAGAACTTCTCCCCCTTTCAATATCTTACTCAGTATTTTAACGAGAAAGAAATAGTTGATTGAAAATGAAGTATTTAAGGTTATTATCTAATCAATTATGTGTTTGCATCATTTTTATCGTATATGTATGAATTAAAACCCCATGGACTGAAAATTCACAAAAACGTGGAAAACGGCAAATATTGCCTAATTCGATGATATTTCGATGATAAACGTCAAAATATTGCTAAATTCGATGATTTTTCGTACGAAACAAAACGCAAGAAAACTTGCTTAAAATGCAATATTATGCGAAATTCTGAGATTTGAAGGCCAAATCACATATCGTGATAATCACATGAAATAGTATCGAAATAATGGTAAAAATGAATATATTTACGTAATATCAAACTACATGAAAACGTGAAAAAAGTCACTATTTAACCATATTTGAGGATTTTAACTTTAAATCATAGAGCGAGGTTTCGTATTATTTGGATCCAAGAAAGACATATGACAATGTTGTTTCCAATACAAATGATAAAAATCAAAGTGTTTTCATTAGAATTAACTAAAATGTCCCTGGTTTTCCGTTTATATTACCCGATGGAAGATGAACACGAAAATCGCTCTATTCCGGCTGAAACGTCGATATATGCAATAAAAACAGATCTTCTATCCTTTTCAATATCTTACTCAGTATTTTAACGAGAAACAAATAGTTGATTGAAAACTGAAGTACTTAAGGTTATTATCTAATCAATTATGTGTTTTGTATCATTTTTATCGTATATATATGAATTAATACCCATGGACTGAAAATTCACAAAAACGTCGAAAACGGCAAAATATTGCCTAATTCGATGATATTTTGTTTAAATCACATGAAGGAAAAGGGGATGATAAACGTCAAAATATTGCTAAATTCAATGATTTTTCGTACGAAACAAAATGCAAGAAAACTTGCTTAAAATGCAATATTACGCGAAATTCTGAGATTTGAAGGCCAAATCACATATCGTGATACTACATGAAATAGTATCGGAATATTGGTAAAAATGAATATATTTGGCGTAATATCAAACTACATGATTAACGTGAAAAAGTTACTATTTTACCATATTTGAGGATTTTACCTTCAAATCATAGAGCGAGGTTTCGTATTATTTAGATGCAAGAAAAGACATATGACAATGTTGTTTCCAATACAAATGATATAAATCAATATGTTTTCATTAGAATTAACTAAAATGTTCCTGATTTTCCGTTTATATTACCGATGGAAGATGTACACGAAAACCGCTCTATTCCGGCTGAAACGTCGATATATGCAATAAAATCAGAACTTCTCCCCCCTTTCAATATCTTACTCAGTATTTTAACGAGAAAGAAATAGTTGATTGAAAATGAAGTATTTAAGGTTATTATCTAATCAATTATGTGTTTGCATCATTTTTATCGTATATGTATGAATTTAAAACCCATGGACTGAAATTCACAAAAACGTGGAAAACGGCAAAATATTGCCTAATTCGATGATATTTTGTTTAAATCACATGAAGGAAAAGGAAATGATAAACGTAAAATATTGCTATATTCGATGATTTTTCGTACGAAACAAGATGCAAGAAAACTTGCTTAAAATGCAATATTATGCTAAATTCTGAGATTGAAGGCCAAATCAATATCGTGATACTACATGAAATAGTATCGAAATATTGGTAAAATGAATATATTTACGTAATATCAAACTACATGAAAAACGTGAAAAAAGTCACTATATAACCATATTTGAGGATTTTAATTCAAATCATAGAGCGAGGTTTCGTATTATTTAGATCCAAGAAAAGACATATGACAATGTTGTTTCCAATACAATGATAAAAAACAATGTGTTTTCATTAGAAATAACTAAAATGTTCTTGATTTTCCGTTTATATTAACGAGGATTTTAACTTTAATCATAGAGCGAGGTTTTCGTATTATTTGGATCCAAGAAAAGACATATGACAATGTTGTTTCCAATACAAATGATAAAAATCAAAGTGTTTTCATTAGAATTACCTAAAATATTCCTGGTTTTCCGTTTATATTACCGATGGAAGATGAACACGAAAATCGCTCTATTCCGGCTGAAACGTCGATATATGCAATAAAAACAGAACTTCTCCCATTTTCAATAATTTACTCAGTATTTTAACGAGAAACAAATAGATGATTGCAATGAAGTATTTAAGGTTATTATCTAATCAATTATGTGTTTGCATCATTTTTATCGTATATATATGAATTAATACCCATGGACTGAAAATTCACAAAAACGTGGGAAAACGGCAAAATATTGCCTAATTCGATGATATTTTGTTTAAATCACCTGAAGGAAAAAGAGGATGATAAACGTCAAAATATTGCTAAATTCGATGATTTTTCGTACGAAACAAAATGCAAGAAAACTTGCTTAAAATGCAATATTATGCGAAATTCTGAGATTTGAAGGCCAAATCACATATCGTGATAATACATGAAATAGTATCGAAATAATGGTAAAAATGAATATATTTACGTAATATCAAACTACATGAAAAACGTGAAAAAAGTCACTATTTACCATATTTGAGGATTTTAACTTTAAATCATAGAGCGAGGTTTCGTATTATTTGGATCCAAGAAAAGACATGACAATGTTGTTTCCAATACAAATGATAAAAAATCAAAGTGTTTTCATTAGAATTACCTAAAATGTCCCTGGTTTTCCGTTTATATTACCGATGGAAGATGAACACGAAAATCGCTCTATTCCGGCTGAAACGTCGATATATGCAATAAAAAACCGAACTTCTCCCCCCTTCAATATCTTACTCAGTATTTTAATGAGAAACAAATAGATGATTGCAAATGAAGTATTTAAGGTTATTATCTAATCAATTGTGTGTTTGCATCATTTTTATCGTATATATATGAATTAATACCCATGGACTGAAAAATTCACAAAAACGTCGGAAAACGGCAAAATATTGTCCTAATTCGATGATATTTTGTTTAAATCACATGAAGGAAAAGGGGATGATAAACGTCAAAATATTGCTAAATTCGATGATTTTTCGTACGAAACAAAATGCAAGAAAACTTGCTTAAAATGCAATATTACGCGAAATTCTGAGATTTGAAGGGCAAATCACATATCGTGATACTACATGAAATAGTATCGAAATATTGGTAAAAAATGAATATATTTGCGTAATATCAAACTACATGATTAACGTGAAAAAGTTACTATTTTACCATATTTGAGGATTTTACCTTCAAATCATAGAGCGAGGTTTCGTATTATTTAGATGCAAGAAAAGACATATGACAATGTTGTTTCCAATACAAATGATATAAATGAATGTGTTTTCATTAGAATTAACTAAAATGTTCCTGATTTTCCGTTTATATTACCGATGGAAGATGTACACGAAAACCGCTCTATTCCGGCTGAAACGTCGATATATGCAATAAAATCAGAACTTCTCCCCCCTTTCAATATCTTACTCAGTATTTTAACGAGAAAGAAATAGTTGATTGAAAATGAAGTATTTAAGGTTATTATCTAATCAATTATGTGTTTGCATCATTTTTATCGTATATGTATGAATTAAAACCCATGGACTGAAAATTCACAAAAACGTGGAAAACGGCAAAATATTGCCTAATTCGATGATATTTTGTTTAAATCACATGAAGGAAAAGGAAATGATAAACGTAAAAATATTGCTATATTCGATGATTTTTCGTACGAAACAAAATGCAAGAAAACTTGCTTAAAATGCAATATTATGCTAAATTCTGAGATTTGAAGGCCAAATCACATATCGTGATACTACATGAAATAGTATCGAAATATTGGTAAAAATGAATATATTTACGTAATATCAAACTACATGAAAAACGTGAAAAAAGTCACTATATTACCATATTTGAGGATTTTAACTTCAAATCATAGAGCGAGGTTTCGTATTATTTAGATCCAAGAAAAGTACATATGACAATGTTGTTTCCAATACAAATGATAAAAACAATGTGTTTTCATTAGAATAACTAAAATGTTCTTGATTTTCGTTTATATTAACGATGCGAAGATGTACACGTAAAACCGCCTCTAATCCGGCTGAAACGTCGATATATGCAATAAAATCAGAACTTCTCCCCCCTTTCAATATCTTACTCAGTATTTTAACGAGAAAGAAATAGGTTGATTGAAAATGAAGTATTTAAGGTTATTATCTAATCAATTATGTGTTTGCATCATTTTTATCGTATATGTATGAATTAAAACCCATGGACTGAAAATTCACAAAAACGTGGAAAACGGCAAAATATTGCCTAATTCGATGATATTTTGTTTAAATCACATGAAGGAAAAGGAAATGATAAACGTAAAAATATTGCTATATTCGATGATTTTTCGTACGAAACAAGATGCAAGAAAACTTGCTTAAAATGCAATATTATGCTAAATTCTGAGATTTGAAGGCCAAATCACATATCGTGATACTACATGAAATAGTATCGAAATATTGGTAAAAATGAATATATTTACGTAATATCAAACTACATGAAAAACGTGAAAAAAGTCACTATATTACCATATTTGAGGATTTTAACTTCAAATCATAGAGCGAGGTTTCGTATTATTTAGATCCAAAGAAAAGACATATGACAATGTTGTTTCCAATACAAATGATAAAAAACAATGTGTTTTCATTAGAAATAACTAAAATGTTCTTGATTTTCCGTTTATATTAACGAGCGAAGATGTACACGTAAAACCGCTCTAATCCGGCTGAAACGTCGATATATGCAATAAAAACCGAACTTCTCCCCTTTTCAATATCTTACTCAGTATTTTAACGAGAAACAAATAGATGATTGAAAATGAAGTATTTAAGGTTATTATCTAATCAATTATGTGTTTGCATCATTTTTATCGTATATATATGAATTAATACCCATGGACTGAAAATTCACAAAAACGTGGAAAACGGCAAAATATTGCCTAATACGATGATATTTTGTTTAAATCACATGAAGGAAAAGGGGATGATAAACGTCAAAATATTGCTAAATTCGATGATTTTTCGTACGAAACAAAATGCAAGAAAACTTGCTTAAAATGCAATATATGCGAAATTCTGAGATTTGAAGGCCAAATCACATATCGTGATAATACATGAAATAGTATCGAAATAATGGTAAAAATGAATATATTTACGTAATATCAAACTACATGAAAACGTGAAAAAAGTCACTATTTTAACCATATTTGAGGATTTTAACTTTAAATCATAGAGCGAGGTTTCGTATTATTTGGATCCATGAAAAGACATATGACAATGTTGTTTCCAATACAAATGATAAAAATCAATGTGTTTTCATTAGAATTAACTAAAATGTCCCTGGTTTTCCGTTTATATTACCGATGGAAGATGAACACGAAAATCGCTCTATTCCGGCTGAAACGTCGATATATGCAATAAAAACAGATCTTCTCCCCCTTTTTCAATATCTTACTCAGTATTTTAACGAGAAAAAAATTGTTGATTGAAAATGAAGTATTTAAGGTTATTATCTAATCAATTATGTGTTTGTATCATTTTTATCGTATATATATGAATTAATACCCATGGACTGAAAATTCACAAAACGTGGAAAAACGGCAAAATATTGCCTAATTCGATGATATTTTGTTTAAATCACATGAAGGAAAAGGGGATGATAAACGTCAAAATATTGCTAAATTCGAATGAATTTTCGTACGAAACAAAATGCAAGAAAACTTGCTTAAAATGCAATATTACGCGAAATTCTGAGATTTGAAGGGCAAATCACATATCGTGATACTACATGAAATAGTATCGGAATATTGGTAAAAATGAATATATTTGCGTAATATCAAACTACATGATAACGTGAAAAAAGTTACTATTTTACCATATTTGAGGATTTTACCTTCAAATCATAGAGCGAGGTTTCGTATTATTTAGATCCAAGAAAAAACATATGACAATGTTGTTTCCAATACATATGATAAAAATCAATGTGTTTTCATTAGAATTAACTAAAATGTTCCTGATTTTCCGTTTATATTACCGATGGAAGATGTACACGAAAACCGCTCTGTTCCGGCTGAATCGTCGATATATGCAATAAAATCAGAACTTCTCCCCCCTTTCAATATCTTACTCAGTATTTTAACGAGAAAGAAATAGTTGATTGAAAATGAAGTATTTAAGGTTATTATCATTATTATGCAATTATGTGTTTGCATCATTTTTATCGTATGTGTATGAATAAAACCCATGGACTGAAAATTCACAAAAACGTGGAAAACGGCAAAATATTGTCTAATTCGATGATATTTTGTTTTAAATCACATGAAGGAAAAGGAAATGATTAAACGTAAAAATATTGCTATATTCGATGATTTTTCGTACGAAACAAAATGCAAGAAAACTTACTTAAATGCAATATTATGCGAAATTCTGAGATTTTGAAGGCCAAATCACATATCGTGATACTACATGAAATAGTATCGAAATATTGGTAAAAATGAATATATTTACGTAATATCAAACTTCCATGAAAAACGTGAAAAAAGTCACTATATTACCATATTTGAGGATTTTAACTTCAAATCATAGAGCGAGGTTTCGTATTAATTAGATCCAAGAACAGACATATGACAATGTTGTTTCCAATACAAATGATAAAAAACAATGTGTTTTCATTAGAAATAACTAAAATGTTCTTGATTTTCCGTTTATATTACCGAGGGAAGATGTACACGTAAAACCGCTCTAATCCGGCTGAAACGTCGATATATGCAATAAAAACCGAACTTCTCCCCTTTTCAATATCTTACTCAGTATTTTAACGAGAAAACAAATAGATGATTGAAAATGAGTATTTAAGGTTATTATCTAATCAATTATGTGTTTGCATCACTTTTATCGTATATATATGAATTAATACCCGACTGAAAATTCACAAAAACGTGGAAAACGGCAAAATATTGCCTAATTCGATGATATTTTGTTTAAATCACCTGAAGGAAAAGAGGATGATAAACGTCAAAATATTGCTAAATTCGATGATTTTTCGTACGAAACAAAATGCAAGAAAACTTGCTTAAAATGCAATATTATGCGAAATTCTGAGATTTGAAGGCCAAGTCACATATCGTGATAATACATGAAATAGTATCGAAATAATGGTAAAAATGAATATATTTACGTAATATCAAACTACATGAAAAACGTGAAAAAAGTCACTATTTAACCATATATGAGGATTTTAACTTTAAATCATAGAGCGAGGTTTCGTATTATTTGGATCCAAGAAAAGGCATGACAATGTTGTTTCCAATACAAATGATAAAAATCAAAGTGTTTTCATTAGAATTACCTAAAATGTCCCTGGTTTTCCGTTTATATTACCGATGGAAGATGAATACGAAAATCGCTCTATTCCGGCTGAAACGTCGATATTGTCGGAAAATCCGACACCATTTAATATCATACAGATAATAGTTGTATTGTATAAACAAGTTACCCATAGAAAACGTAACTTGTAGTGGAATTACCGTCTAAAGAAAACGGGATATCATCACCACATACTATTATAATTCACCAGCTATTCTGCTGGGAATTATTCTTAAATACATTAGTCTTTGGACTTTACCATCATAAAAACATCTTATATAAATTAACTTAATTATCAATATTAAAGTAGAGTAAATGTGACCCTTCTATCACTTTCTGAAATCTGGACAAAGTAGGCCAGGCGTGAGGGAGGAAGGAGGGCAGCCATTGTTGTGTCACCTCCGAGACGTGTGGAGCAAATTCGGCTCCTATCATTCTGGACAATGTCGGCCAGTAACGTCAATAGTATGGAGTGTTAAACAGCCATTGTTATACTAGACCAGAGGCTCACAGGAGCAAATCGGCTCCTGTTAATTTTACTTGGACGTAGTGTTATGGAAACCAAAGGTACCATCTCAACACGATGTCTACAATTCAAGTTAAGTGTCTTCCGAAACCCGTTTATCATTCATTTATGGCCATTAATGTCAGGATATAGGGTGACCCGGTTAGATCACGGAAGCCTCAAACTAAAGGTAATTAAGCCAGGTCTTCATGTTCCATGTACAGTTTTCTCTGATATACTTGTCATATATAGGATTCTGGCTTCACAGCTAGCGCACTTTTGACAGGTCAAGACGAGGATGCAAGATTTGTGCACCAGTTACTGGGTGATATGGAAGCTACCTCAAAGAGGATAATTTGGTGTCTACACCCTAGTTATACCTGGTGGACTAACCTGCTGTACTATAAGATAAGGAACCTCTTCAATGTATGTAGTTATTTGTAGTTTGATTGGCTGCATATATATAAAATAAACCCCCCTAATGTGTAGAGGATCGATTTGTGAGATTGAGATTATTGCAGAAATACAGTCCACTTATCATTATACAAATTGCTATCGAAGTATATAAATTAACGTAAATATAAATTCATATAAATTAAATAAATATAAATCTCACAGGTCGGTTCCCACATTATTTGGTCCTTCGAACCGGATGACGGATTATTTGATCCTTTGAACCCACATTTGGTCATCTTAGTACCGGATGAACCAGTTAACCAGTGGATTCATTAAATATACTAGTGCAGTGTTATTTAAACAAAGCCAGCAGTCAAGACGGCAGCGTAGCCTCGAGCTCAGGAGCCTCCCTCAGCCCAGTTCAGCTTCGTCAGCGGTTTCATGCACACCCACAGATATTTGGTGGCGTGTTATTTCGTGAAATGACAGCGCTAATATAGAAGCCAGCCAAATTAGTGACTGTGTCGCGAGATTGTTCACGGATTTCGTGGTGTTACATTTCGCGAGAGATTATCTACGAATTTTGTGGAGTTTATTTCGCGAGGTCACTAATAATATTTAATACTTCTAGATAATATTAGAAGTTTCATAGAGGCTAATTAAGAGGCTATTATCAATAATTGTGTATATTATTTCTCCAAAATAGAGAATTATTTAATATATATTGCACTAGTGATCACAGTATAATATTTACTAATTGCCAACCCACAACAGGGTAGGATAACCATTGACTAGTTGAACTATTATCGTTCATCCTAGTCCCATTATTACCATAGTCAGTTGTACTATATTGAACAACCTAACACCATTAATGAATGGTCCAGACCCTATTTTGGGTGTAATTTTTATCAACTCGAGTTGAGTTGTATATATAATAATTTACTTATGATCATTACACCTTTGAGTGATTAATTAGTGTCTCTACCATCCTAGGGTGATATAGAAGAGCTAACCTAAAGGTACTTCCAGTGACACTGGTTTATCACTCAAATCATTAGTGTGTATGATTGTATATATATAATGTGTATTAATTTTAAGTGCTAACCTCTAGTAGAGGTAGGATTATTGCCTAGTGAGTGCAGAATTTACCCTAGGCTACCATTAGTACTTGCTCACAATTTATGAGCCAGTGGTGCCCAATTAACAAGTCACCATGACTAATCCACAGAAAGCAAAGCGTGCTTTAATATCAAGCAAACGCCAACTAACAAGAGATCTCAACCAATATGAACAGTTGTTATATGAGCCTGTAATTAATTATCGTCGGTTGAAAATACCACTGTTACAGATTCAAACCCAATTGCATATATTGAAAGCAAATAGGAAATCTTACCAAAATCAGGTCCACGACGACGACGACGTAGTAGTTGAAGATGTGGAACCATTCCTGTCTGGACCTAGCACAATATGAAGAAGAAACTCAAGCCAGGTTGGAACATTTACACAGGATAATTGAATCAGAACAAATAGCAAGTACATCAAATAAAGTAGATAATGTTATGGATGATCTGGATCTTTTTGAGAATAAGTGTAAAGCCAGATTAGATCCTTTAATCAACAAGGATAAAGCTTCACCCACTACAGCTTCACCCAATAATATATCACCAGAAATTAAGCAGTTTTCAGACAATTTATCCACAGTCTCTGTGGTTTCTGAAAACCCAATACCTGAGGCTACTAAATTAACATGCCTCCAAACTAGAGGTGAAGCTGAACCAGTAGTAGAAAATGTAAATGAAAATAGCGACAGCACTAATTTCCCAGTCCAGCCTCCTAGGAATAATGCTGGCAATGAGAAAACTGTCATACATCTAGTACTACAATTGCTGGATTTACCTCAACCTGATCAGACTGCTGACTCATTACAATCCTTCAGCATGGAGTTTGAGTCACTACTAAGAACATTCAGACTTAAGGTGATATAACTACTAGTGAATGGATGACCAAAAGTAGTCCTTCAACGAAAATTGTCCAGCGATATACTAGATGAATTATATGCACATCAACATAACACCATCCTGACAGTACAGGACATCACTGAAGGTTTACATTCCATCATAAACAAACGACGTGCAAATGAGGAAGTTAAAGCCTCTTGCAAGCCTTCAGAAATAGAAAATAATAGTCAATTAAAGGGTAAAACAACTACCCCAAATAAAACATCAACCAATTACTCAAACATCAAGTTGCAGAAAATCTGACAATGCAGCAGCAACCTCCAAGCCTACTGTTACTAGTTCACCCACACCGGTAACTTCCAAACGTGCAGTAGGCTGGGGGACATGTATGTTCTGCAAAAAGAAACATTCAACATACCGTTGTGCTAATTATCCAACCAGAGACATTCGTATGGAACGACTCCAGGAATTAGGGAGATGTGCAAGGTGTCTCAAGTCACACAACATAGACTATTGTGGTACCCAATTCAACACCTGCAACAGGTGTAGAAGAGGTAGACACCATGCAGCACTGTGCAAATATACAAAATTAACGTATTCAAGACCCAAGGTGGAAAGATAGCATTCCCACCACAGTACAGTACTGCAAGGTGCAACAAACAAAGAGTGTCCAATCGGCAAAGTCTAAAGGTAATACGACTTTGCCTACTGCCCAAATTACCATCCTGAATAAGAGGGCCAAGGTCCATACCCGTGGGTTGTTTGACCAAGGATCCCAGAGAACATATATCACTAAAAGGTTGGCAGATGAATTACAATTAAGGCCTGTAGCCCAGATGTCATTCAACATCTCAGGGTTTGTAACAGATGCAGGACCTCAAGTCTACCAGGTGGTACAACCATCAGTACGCTTAGGCAGGTACGTCTGTCGAGTACAAGCCATTGTGGTGGACAAAATACCAGTAGACCTACAAGTTCAAGGTCTGAGAGCAACAGCCAAATTCCTGAGAAATAGAGGAATAAAATTGGCAGATACTATTAAGTCTGATCACCTCACCGACTTCGGTCTCCTTGTAGGGACAGACTATTGTCATCGATTCATCGGTAGCCCTACTAAATATCAGGGTATAACCATGTTAAACTCTGCAGGAGGTAAATTACTCTCAGGCCCAGTATCAAGCCTGAGGAGACCTATGCCTGCAGATAAACAATACCAGTAGAGATCTAAATTTGTCAGCTGATTATATTTCTCCAGTAGCATTATACTAAGGAGATTACAGCTGACTATACCAACAGAGGTTGATGTTAGTATCATCATTTAAAGCTGAAGATGAGTTCATGAGGCCTCAGTGGCAAATCAGTGAACAGTAGCCTAAAACAGCTACAAGTCACTGCGACCAATGTCACTGAACCCACTGCAGTCTCAGAACCATACTTTACTTTAATGATGAGCTATTCAATCTTCTGAATCAATTAACTAAATTAAAACCCCAATAAATCTGATGACTGATTTGATACATTTATTATTTAATCAAGATGTATTCCATGGGCCTCAGTGTTTATATATCAGTGACCAGTTACCTGAACAAACTTCAAGTTATATCTATGTATATAGATATAACTTCAAGTTATATCTATCTGATCTCACTGCAGTCCCTGAATCATACTTGACTGTAGTACTTGATCACATTCAGTCTTCTGGGTTAAATAATATGTAATAAGGCTTGAATATTAGCCTTTCAAGAGTTGACAGGGAAATGAAATCGCATTAGACTTCTAACCCCTGCAACTCTAGTACGGGACATCCGTCCTGTACGAACAGACGCACAAATGTGTGATTACTAACTACTAACATCAAATTAATCTAATAATTCGAAGGAGGAGTATCGGTGTTCGTCTATTCTAATTAGGACTTCGACCCGTGAGCAGCCCCCTGGGGAATTATGTCGGAAAATCCGACACCATTTAATATCATACAGATAATAGCTGTATTGTATAAACAAGTTACCCATAGAAAACGTAACTTGTAGTGGAATTACCGTCTAAAGAAAACGGGATATCATCACCACATACTATTATAATTCACCAGCTATTCTGCTGGGAATTATTCTTAAATACATTAGTCTTTGGACTTTACCATCATAAAAACATCTTATATAAATTAACTTAATTATCAATATTAAAGTAGAGTAAATGTGACCCTTCTATCACTTTCTGAAATCTGGACAAAGTAGGCCAGGCGTGAGGGAGGAAGGAGGGAGCCATTGTTGTGTCACCTCCGAGACGTGTGGAGCAAATTCGGCTCCTATCATTCTGGACAATGTCGGCCAGTAACGTCAATAGTATGGAGTGTTAAACAGCCATTGTTCATACTAGACCAGAGGCTCACAGGAGCAAATACGGCTCCTGTTAATTTTACTTGGACGTAGTGTTATGGAAACCAAAGGTACCATCTCCAACACGATGTCTACATATCAAGTTAAGTGTTCTTTCCGAAACCCGTTTATCATTCATTTATGGCCATTAATGTCAGGATATAGGGTGATCCGGTTAGATCACGTGGAAGCCTCAAAATAAAGGTAATTAAGCCAGGTCTTCAATGTTCCATGTACAGTTTTCTCTGATATAACTTGTCATATATAGGATTCTGGCTTCACAGCTAGCGCACTTTTGACAGGTCAAGACGAGGAAGCAAGATTTGTGCACCAGTTACTGGGTGATATGGAAGCTACCTCAAAGAGGATAATTTGGTGTCTACACCCTAGTTATACCTGGTGGACTAACCTGCTGTACTATAAGATAAGGAACCTCTTCAATGTATGTAGTTAATTTTGTAGTTTGATTGGCTGCATATATATATAAATATAAACCCCCCCCCTAATGTGTAGAGGATCGATTTGTGAGATTGAGATTATTGCAGAAATACAGTCCACTTATCATTATACAAATTGCTATCGAAGTATATAAATTAACGTAAATATAAATTCATATAAATTAAATAAATATAAATCTCACAGGTCGGTTCCCACAGATATATGCAATAAAAACCGAACTTCTCCCCTTTTCAATATCTTACTCAGTATTTTAATGAGAAACAAATAGATGATTGCAATGAAGTATTTAAGGTTATTATCTAATCAATTGTGTGTTTGCATCATTTTTATCGTATATATATGAATTAATACCCATGGACTGAAAATTCACAAAAACGTCGAAAACGGCAAAATATTGCCTAATTCGATGATATTTTGTTTAAATCACATGAAGGAAAAGGGGATGATAAACGTCAAAATATTGCTAAATTCGATGATTTCTCGTACGAAACAAAATGCAAGAAAACTTGCTTAAATGCAATATTACGCGAAATTCTGAGATTTGAAGGGCAAATCACATATCGTGATACTACATGAAATAGTATCGGAATATTGGTAAAAATGAATATATTTGCGTAATATCAAACTACATGATTAACGTGAAAAAGTTACTATTTTAACCATATTTGAGGATTTTACCTTCAAATCATAGAGCGAGGTTTCGTATTATTTAGATCCAAGAAAAGACATATGACAATGTTGTTTCCAATACAAATGATATAAATCAATGTGTTTTCATTAGAATTAACTAAAATGTTCCTGATTTTCCGTTTATATTACCGATGGAAGATGTACACGAAAACCGCTCTATTCCGGCTGAAACGTCGATATATGCAATAAAATCAGAGCTTCTCCCCCCTTTCAATATCTTACTCAGTATTTTAACGAGAAAGAAATAGTTGATTGAAAATGAAGTATTTAAGGTTATTAATCTAATCAATTATGTGTTTGCATCATTTTTATCGTATATATATGAAATTAATACCCATGGACTGAAAATTCACAAAAACGTGGAAAAACGGCAAAATATTGCCTAATTCGATGATATTTTGTTTAAATCACATGAAGGAAAAGGGAATGATAAACGTCAAAATATTGCTATATTCGATGATTTTTCGTACGAAACAAAATGCAAGAAAACTTGCTTAAAATGCAATATTACTGCGAAATTCTGAGATTTGAAGGGCAAATCACATATCGTGATTACTACATGAAATAGTATCGAATATTGGTAAAAATGAATATATTTGCGTAATATCAAACTACATGATTAAACGTGAAAAAAGTCACTATTTACCATATTTGAGTATTTTACCTTCAAATCATAGAGCGAGGTTTCGTATTATTTAGATCCAAGAAAAGACATATGACAATGTTGTTTCCAATACATATGATAAAAATCAATGTGTTTTCATTAGAATTAACTAAAATGTTCCTTGATTTTCCGTTTATATTACCGATGCGAAGATGTACACGTAAAACCGCTCTAATTCCGGCTGAAATCGTCGATATATGCAATAAAATCAGAACTTCTCCCCCTTTTCAATATCTTACTCAGTATTTTAACGAGAAAGAAATAGATTGATTGAAAATGAAGTATTTAAGGTTATTATCTAATCAATTATGTGTTTGCATAATTTTTATCGTATATGTAATGAATTGAATACCCATGGACTGAAAATTCACAAAAACGTGGAAAACGGCAAAATATTGCCTAATTACGATGATATTTTGTTTAAATCACATGAAGGAAAAGGAGATGATAAACGTAAAAATATTGATATATTCGATGATTTTTCGTACGAAACAAAATGCAAGAAAACTTGCTTAAAATGCAATATTATGCTAAATTCTGAGATTTGAAGGCCAAATCACATATCGTGATACTACATGAAATAGTATCGAAATATTGGTAAAAATGAATATATTTACGTAATATCAAACTACATGAAAAACGTGAAAAAAGTCACTATATTACCATATTTGAGTATTTTAACTTCAAATCATAGAGCGAGGTTTCGTATTATTTAGATCCAAGAAAAGACATATGACAATGTTGTTTCCAATACAAATGATAAAAAACAATGTGTTTTCATTAGAAATACCATTATTATACCATAATGTGTTTTCATTAGAAATAACTAAAATGTTCTTGATTTTCCGTTTATATTAACGAGGGAAGATGTACACGTAAAACCGCTCTAATCCGGCTGAAACGTCGATATATGCAATAAAAACCGAACTTCTCCCCTTTTCAATATCTTACTCAGTATTTTAACGAGAAACAAATAGATGATTGAAAATGAAGTATTTAAGGTTATTATCTAATCAATTATGTGTTTGCATCATTTTTATCGTATATATATGAATTAATACCCATGGACTGAAAATTCACAAAAACGTGGAAAAACGGCAAAATATTGCCTAATTCGATGATATTTTGTTTAAATCACCTGAAGGAAAAGAGGGATGATAAACGTCAAAATATTGCTAAATTCAGATGATTTTTCGTACGAAACAAAATGCAAGAAAACTTGCTTAAAATGCAATATTACTGCGAAATTCTGATGATTTGAAGGGCCAAATCACATATCGTGATAATACATGAAATAGTATCGGAATATTGGTAAAAATGAATATATTTAGCGTAATATCAAACTACATGATAAACGTGAAAAAGTCACTATTTAACCATATTTGAGGATTTTAACTTCAAATCATAGAGCGAGGTTTCGTATTATTTGGATCCAAGAGAAGACATATGACAATGTTGTTTCCAATACAAATGATAAAAATCAAAGTGTTTTCATTAGAATTACCTAAAATGTCCCTGGTTTTCCGTCTATATTACCGATGGAAGATGAACACGAAAATCGCTCTATTCCGGCTGAAACGTCGATATATGCAATAAAAACAGATCTTCTCCCCTTTTCAATTTCTTACTCAGTATTTTAACGAGAAACAAAATAGTTGATTGAAAATGAAGTATTTAAGGTTATTATCTAATCAATTATGTGTTTGTATCATTTTTATCGAATATATATGAATTAATACCCATAGACTGAAAATTCACAAAAACGTGGAAAAACGGCAAAATATTGCCTAATTCGATGATATTTTGTTTAAATCACATGAAGGAAAAGGGGATGATAAACGTCAAAATATTGCTAAATTCGAATGATTTTTCGTACGAAACAAAATGCAAGAAAACTTGCTTAAAATGCAATATTACGCGAAATTCTGAGATTTGAAGGGCAAATCACATATCGTGATACTACATGAAATAGTATCGGAGTATTGGTAAAAATGAATATATTTGCGTAATATCAAACTACATGATTAACGTGAAAAAGTTACTATTTTACCATATTTGAGGATTTTACCTTCAAATCATAGAGCGAGGTTTCGTATTATTTAGATCCAAGAAAAGACATATGACAATGTTGTTTCCAATACAAATGATAAAAATCAATGTGTTTTCATTAGAATTAACTAAAATGTTCCTGATTTTTCCGTTTATATTACCGATGGAAGATGTACACGAAAACCGCTCTATTCCAGGGTGAAACGTCGATATATGCAATAAAATTAGAACTTCTCCCCCCTTTCAATATCTTACTCAGTATTTTAACGAGAAAGAAATAGTTAGATTGAAAATGAAGTATTTAAGGTTATTATCTAATCAATTATGTGTTTGCATCATTTTTATCGTATATGTATGAATTAAAACCCATGGACTGAAAATTCACAAAAACGTGGAAAACGCCAAAATATTGCCTAATTCGATGATATTTTGTTTAAATCACATAAAGGAAAAGGAGATGATAAACGTCAAAATATTGCTATATTCGATTATTTTTCGTACGAAATAAAATGCAAGAAAACTTGCTTAAAATGCAATATTATGCGAAATTCTGAGATTTGAAGGCCAAATCACATATCGTGATACATGAAATAGTATCGAAATATTGGTACAAATGAATATATTTACGTAATATCGAACTACATGATAAACGTGAAAAAAGTCACTATATTAACCATATTTGAGGATTTTAACTTCAAATCATAGAGCGAGGTTTCGTATTATTTAGATCCAAGAAAAGACATATGACAATGTTGTTTGCAATACAAATGATAAAAATCAATGATGTTTTCATTTAGAATAACTAAAATGTTCCTGATTTTCCGTTTATATTACCGATGGAAGATGTACACGTAAAATCGCTCTAATTCCAGCTGAAACGTCGATATATGCAATAAAAACAGAACTTCTCCCCTTTTCAATATCTTACTCAGTATTTTAACGAGAAACAAATAGATTGATTGAAAATGAAGTACTTAAGGTTATTATCTAATCAATTATGTGTTTGGATCATTTTTATCGTATATATATGAATTAGTACCCATGGACTGAAAATTCACAAAAACGTGGAAAAACGGCAAAATATTGCCTAATTCGATAAAACTTGCTTAAAATGCAATATTACGCGAAATTCTGCGATTTGAAGGGCAAATCACATATCGTGATACTACATGAAATAGTATCGGAATATTGGTAAAAATGAATATATTTGCGTAATATCAAACTACATGATTAACGTGAAAAAGTTACTATTTTACCATATTTGAGGATTTTACCTACAAATCATAGAGCGAGGTTTCGTATTATTTAGATCCAAGAAAAGACATATGACAATGTTGTTTCCAATACAAATGATAAAAATCAATGTGTTTTCATTAGAATTAACTAAAATGTTCCTGATTTTCCGTTTATATTACCGATGGAAGATGTACACGAACACCGCTCTATTCCGGCTGAAACGTCGATATATGCAATAAAACCGAACTTCTCCCCTTTTCAATATCTTACTCAGTATTTTAATGAGAAACAAATAGATGATTGCAATGAAGTATTTAAGGTTATTATCTAATCAATTGTGTGTTTGCATCATTTTTATCGTATATATATGAATTAATACCCATGGACTGAAAATTCACAAAAACGTGGAAAACGGCAAAATATTGCCTAATTCGATGATATTTTGTTTAAATCACCTGAAGGAAAAGGGGATGATAAACGTCAAAATATTGCTAATTCGATGATTTTTCGTACGAAACAAAATGCAAGAAAACTTGCTTAAAATGCAATATTATGCGAAATTCTGAGATTTGAAGGCCAAATCACATATCGTGATAATACATGAAATAGTATCGAAATATTGGTAAAAATGAATATATTTACGTAATATCAAACTACATGAAAAACGTGAAAAAAGTCACTATTTAACCATATGTGAGGATTTTAACTTTAAATCATAGAGCGAGGTTTCGTATTATTTGGATCCAAGAAAAGACATATGACAATGTTGTTTCCAATACAAATGATAAAAATCAAAGTGTTTTCATTAGAATTAACTAAAATGTCCCTGGTTTTCCGTTTATATTACCGATGGAAGATGAACACGAAAATCGCTCTATTCCGGCTGAAACGTCGATATATGCAATAAAAACAGATCTTCTCCCCTTTTCAATTTCTTACTCAGTATTTTAACGAGAAACAAAAAGTTGATTGAAAATGAAGTATTTAAGGTTATTATCTAATCAATTATGTGTTTGTATCATTTTTATCGTATATATATGAATTAATACCCATGGACTGAAAATTCACAAAAACGTGGAAAACGGCAAAATATTGCCTAATTCGATGATATTTTGTTTAAATCACATGAAGGAAAAGGGGATGATAAACGTCAAAATATTGCTAAATTCGATGATTTTTCGTACGAAACAAAATGCAAGAAAACTTGCTTAAAATGCAATATTATGCGAAATTCTGAGATTTCAAGGACAAATCACATATCGTGATACTACATGAAATAGTATCGAAATAATGGTAAAAATGAATATATTTACGTAATATCAAACTACATGAAAAACGTGAAAAAAGTCACTATTTAACCATATTTGAGGATTTTAACTTTAAATCATAGAGCGAGGTTTCGTATTATTTGGGTCCAAGAAAAGACATGACAATGTTGTTTCCAATACAAATGATAAAAAACAATGTGTTTTCATTAGAAATAACTAAAATGTTCTTGATTTTCCGTTTATATTAACGAGGGAAGATGTACACGTTAAACCGCTCTAATCCGGCTGAAACGTCGATATATGCAATAAAAACCGAACTTCTCCCCTTTTCAATATCTTACTCAGTATTTTACCGAGAAACAAATAGATGATTGAAAATGAAGTATTTAAGGTTATTATCTAATCAATTATGTGTTTGCATCATTTTTATCGTATATATATGAATTAATACCCATGGACTGAAAATTCACAAAAACGTGGAAAACGGTCAAAATATTGCCTAATTCGATGATATTTTGTTTAAATCACCTGAAGGAAAAGGGGATGATAAACGTCAAAATATTGCTAAATTCGATGATTTTTCGTACGAAACAAAATGCAAGAAAACTTGCTTAAAATGCAATATTATGCGAAATTCTGAGATTTGAAGGCCAAATCACATATCGTGATAATACATGAAATAGTATCGAAATATTGGTAAAAATGTAATATATTTACGTAATATCAAACTACATGAAAAACGTGAAAAAAGTCACTATTTAACCATATGTGAGGATTTTAACTTTAAATCATAGAGCGAGGTTTCGTATTATTTGGATCCAAGAAAAGACATATGACAATGTTGTTTCCAATACAAATGATAAAAATCAAAGTGTTTTCATTAGAATTAACTAAAATGTCCCTGGTTTTCCGTTTATATTACCGATGGAAGATGTACACGAAAATCGCTCTATTCCGGCTGAAACGTCGATATATGCAATAAAAACAGATCTTCTACCCTTTTCAATATCTTACTCAGTATTTTAACGAGAAACAAATAGTTGATTGAAAATGAAGTATTTAAGGTTATTATCTAATAAATTATGTGTTTGTATCATTTTTATCGTATATATATGAATTAATACCCATGGACTGAAAATTCACAAAAACGTGGAAAAACGGCAAAATATTGCCTAATTCGATGATATTTTGTTTAAATCACATGAAGGAAAAGGGGATGATAAACGTCAAAATATTGCTAAATTCGATGATTTTTCGTACGAAACAAAATGCAAGAAAACTTGCTTAAAATGCAATATTACGCGAAATTCTGCGATTTGAAGAGCAAATCACATATCGTGATACTACATGAAATAGTATCGGAATATTGGTAAAAATGAATATATTTGCGTAATATCAAACTACATGATTAACGTGAAAATGTCACTATATAACCATATTTGAGGATTTTAACTTCAAATCATAGAGCGAGGTTTCGTATTATTTAGATCCAAGAAAAGACATATGACAATGTTGTTTCCAATACAAATGATAAAAATCAATGAGTTTTCATTAGAATTAACTAAAATGTTCCTGATTTTCCGTTTATATTACCGATGGAAAATGTACACGAACACCGCTCTATTCCGGCTGAAACGTCGATATATGCAATAAAATCAGAACTTCTCCCCCTTTAAATATCTTACTCAGTATTTTAACGAGAAAGAAATAGTTGATTGAAAATGAAGTATTTAAGGTTATTATCTAATCAATTATGTGTTTGCATCATTTTTATCGTATATATATGAATTAAAACCCATGGACTGAAAATTCACAAAAACGTGGAAAACGGCAAAATATTGCTTAATTCGATGATATTTTGTTTAAATCACATGAAGCAAAAGGAGATGATAAACGTCAAAATATTGCTATATTCGATGATTTTTCGTACGAAACAAAATGCAAGAAAACTTGCTTAAAATGCAATATTATGCGAAATTCTGAGATTTCAAGGCCAAATCACATATCGTGATACTACATGAAATAGTATCGAAATATGGTAAAAATGAATATATATTACGTAATATCAAACTACATGAAAATCGTGAAAAAAGTCACTATTTAACCATATTTGAGGATTTTAACTTAGAATCATAGAGCGAGGTTTCGTATTATTTAGATCCAAGAAAAGACATATGACAATGTTGTTTCCAATACAAATGATAAAAATCAATGTGTTTTCATTAGAATAACTAAAATGTTCCTTGATTTTCCGTTTATATTAACTGATGGAAGATGTAACACGTAAAACCGCTCTAATTCCAGCTGAAACGTACGAATAACTGCATGCAATAAAAACCGAACTTCTCCCCTTTTCAATATCTTACTCAGTATTTTAACGAGAAACAAATAGATGATTGAAAATGAAGTATTTAAGGTTATTTTCTAATCAATTATGTGTTTGCATCACTTTTATCGCATATATATGAATCATATGTCTTTTCTACCCATGGACTGAAAATTCACAAAAAGCGTGGAAAACGTCAAAATATTGCCTAATTCGATGATATTTTGTTTAAATCACATGAAGGAAATAGGGGATTGATAAACGTCAAAATATTGCTAAATTCGATGATTTTTCGTACGAAACAAAATGCAAGAAAACTTGCTTAAAATGCAATATTATGCGAAATTCTGATATTTCAAGGACAAATCACATATCGTGATACTACATGAAATAGTATCGAAATAATGGTAAAAATGTAATATATTTACGTAATATCAAACTACATGAAAAACGTGAAAAAAGTCACTATTTAACCATATTTGAGGATTTTACCTTCAAATCATAGAGCGAGGTTTCGTATTATTTTGATCCAAGAAAAGACATATGACAATGTTGTTTCCAATACAAATGATAAAAATCAATGTGTTTTCATTAGAATTAACTAAAATGTTCCTTGATTTTCCGGTTATATTAACGATGGAAGATGTACACGTAAAACCGCTCTAATTCCGGCTGAAACGTCGATATATGCAATAAAAACCGAATCTTCTCCCCTTTTCAATATCTTACTCAGTATTTTAACGAGAAACAAATAGATTGATTGAAAATGAAGTATTTAAGGTTATTATCTAATCAATTATGTGTTTGCATCATTTTTATCGTATATATATGAATTAATACCCATGGACTGAAAATTCACAAAAACGTGGAAAACGTCAAAATATTGCCTAATTCGATGATATTTTGTTTAAATCACATGAAGGAAAAGTGGATGATAAACAGTCAAAATATTGCTAAATTCGATGATTTTTCGTACGAAACAAAATGCAAGAAAACTTGCTTAAAATGCAATATTATGCGAAATTCTGAGATTTCAAGGGCAAATCACATATCGTGATACTACATGAAATAGTATCGAAATAATGGTAAAAATGTATATATTTACGTAATATCAAACTACATGATAAACGTGAAAAAAGTCACTATTTAACCATATTTGAGGATTTTACCTTCAAATCATAGAGCGTAGGTTTCGTATTATTTAGGATCCAAGAAAAGACATATGACAATGTTGTTTCCAATACAAATGATAAAAATCAAATGTGTTTTCATTAGAATTAACTAAAATGTCCCTGATTTTCCGTTTATATTACCGATGGAAGATGTACACGAAAATCGCTCTATTCCGGCTGAAACGTCGATATATGCAATAAAATCAGATCTTCTCCCCTTTTCAATATCCTTACTCAGTATTTTAACGAGAAAGAAATAGTTGATTGAAAATGAAGTATTTAAGGTTATTATCTAATCAATTATGTGTTTGTATCATTTTTATCGTATATATATGAATTAATACCCATGGACTGAAAATTCACAAAAACGTGGAAAAACGGCAAAATATTGCCTAATTCGATGATATTTTGTTTAAATCACATGAAGGAAAAGGGGATGATAAACGTCAAAATATTGCTAAATTCGATGATTTTTCGTACGAAACAAAATGCAAGAAAACTTGCTTAAAATGCAATATTACGCGAAATTCTGCGATTTGAAGGGCAAATCACATATCGTGATACTACATGAAATAGTATCGGAATATTGGTAAAAATGAATATATTTGCGTAATATCAAACTACATGATTAACGTGAAAAATGTCACTATTATACCATATTTGAGGATTTTACCTTCAAATCATAGAGCGAGGTTTCGTATTATTTAGATCCAAGAAAAGACATATGACAATGTTGTTTCCAATACAAATGATAAAAATCAATGTGTTTTCATTAGAATTAACTAAAATGTTCCTGATTTTCCGTTTATATTACCGATGGAAGATGTACACGAACACCGCTCTATTCCGGCTGAAACGTCGATATATGCAATAAAATCAGAACTTCTCCCCCTTTAAATATCTTACTCAGTATTTTAACGAGAAAGAAATAGTTGATTGAAAATGAAGTATTTAAGGTTATTATCTAATCAATTATGTGTTTGCATCATTTTTATCGTATATATATGAATTAAAACCCATGGACTGAAAATTCACAAAAACGTGGAAAACGGCAAAATATTGCCTAATTCGATGATATTTTGTTTAAATCACATGAAGGAAAAGGAGATGATAAACGTCAAAATATTGCTATATTCGATGATTTTTCGTACGAAACAAAATGCAAGAAAACTTGCTTAAAATGCAATATTATGCGAAATTCTGAGATTTCAAGGCCAAATCACATATCGTGATACTACATGAAATAGTATCGAAATAATGGTAAAAATGAATATATATTACGTAATATCAAACTACATGAAAAATCGTGAAAAAAGTCACTATTTAACCATATTTGAGGATTTTAACTTAGAATCATAGAGCGAGGTTTCGTATTATTTAGATCCAAGAAAAGACATATGACAATGTTGTTTCCAATACAAATGATAAAAATCAATGTGTTTTCATTAGAATTAACTAAAATGTTCCTGATTTTCCGTTTATATTACTGATGGAAGATAAACACGTAAAACCGCTCTATTCCAGCTGAAACGTACAATAAATGCATGCAATAAAAACAGAACTTCTCCCCTTTTCAATATCTTACTCAGTATTTTAACGAGAAACAAATAGATGATTGAAAATGAAGTAATTTAAGGTTATTTTCTAATCAATTATGTGTTTGCATCACTTTTATCGTATATATATGAATCATATGTCTTTTCTACCCATGGACTGAAAATTCACAAAAGCGTGGAAAACGGCAAAATATTGCCTAATTCGATGATATTTTGTTTAAATCACATGAAGGAAATAGGGGTTGATAAACGTCAAAATATTGCTAAATTCGATGATTTTTCGTACGAAACAAAATGCAAGAAAACTTGCTTAAAATGCAATATTATGCGAAATTCTGAGATTTCAAGGACAAATCACATATCGTGATACTACATGAAATAGTATCGAAAAAATGGTAAAAATTAATATATTTACGTAATATCAAACTACATGAAAAACGTGAAAAAGTCACTATTTAACCATATTTGAGGATTTTAACTTTAAATCATAGAGCGAGGTTTCGTATTATTTGGATCCAAGAAAAGACATGACAATGTTGTTTCCAATACAAATGATAAAAAACAATGTGTTTTCATTAGAAATAACTAAAATGTTCTTGATTTTCCGGTTATATTAACGAGGGAAGATGTACACGTAAAACCGCTCTAATCCGGCTGAAACGTCGATATATGCAATAAAAACCGAACTTCTCCCCTTTTCAATATCTTACTCAGTATTTTACTGAGAAACAAATAGATGATTGAAAATGAAGTATTTAAGGTTATTATCTAATCAATTATGTGTTTGCATCATTTTTATCGTATATATATGAATTAATACCCATGGACTGACAATTCACAAAAACGTGGAAAACGTCAAAATATTGCCTAATTCGATGATATTTTGTTTAAATCACATGAAGGAAAAGGGGATGATAAACGTCAAAACATTGCTAAATTCGATGATTTTTCGTACGAAACAAAATGCAAGAAAACTTGCTTAAAATGCAATATTATGCGAAATTCTGAGATTTCAAGGCCAAATCACATATCGTGATACTACATGAAATAGTATCGAATAATGGTAAAAATGTATATATTTACGTAATATCAAACTACATGAAAAACGTGAAAAAAGTCACTATTTAACCATATTTGAAGATTTTACCTTCAAATCATAGAGGTAGGTTTCGTATTATTTGGATCCAAGAAAAGACATATGACAATGTTGTTTCCAATACAAATGATAAAAATCAAAGTGTTTTCATTAGAATTAACTAAAATGTCCCTGGTTTTCCGTTTATATTACCGATGGAAGATGTACACGAAAATCGCTCTATTCCGACTGAAACGTCGATATATGCAATAAAAACAGATCTTCTCCCCTTTTCAATATCTTACTCAGTATTTTAACGAGAAACAAATAGTTGATTGAAAATGAAGTATTTAAGGTTATTATCTAATCAATTATGTGTTTGTATCATTTTTATCGAATATATATGAATTAATACCCATGGACTGAAAATTCACAAAAACGTGGAAAAACGGCAAAATATTGCCTAATTCGATGATATTTTGTTTAAATCACATGAAGGAAAAGGGGATGATAAACGTCAAAATATTGCTAAATTCGATGATTTTTCGTACGAAACAAAATGCAAGAAAACTTGCTTAAAATGCAATATTACGCGAAATTCTGCGATTTGAAGGGCAAATCACATATCGTGATACTACATGAAATAGTATCGGAATATTGGTAAAAATGAATATATTTGCGTAATATCAAACTACATGATTAACGTGAAAAGTTACTATTTACCATATTTGAGGATTTTACCTTCAAATCATAGAGCGAGGTTTCGTATTATATTAGATCCAAGAAAAGACATATGACAATGTTGTTTCCAATACAAATGATAAAAATCAATGTGTTTTCATTAGAATTAACTAAAATGTTCCTGATTTTCCGTTTATATTACCGATGGAAGATGTACACGAACACCGCTCTATTCCGGCTGAAACGTCGATATATGCAATAAAATCAGAACTTCTCCCCCTTTAAATATCTTACTCAGTATTTTAACGAGAAGAAATAGTTGATTGAAAATGAAGTATTTAAGGTTATTATCTAATCAATTATGTGTTTGCATCATTTTTATCGTATATATATGAATTAAAACCCATGCACTGAAAATTCACAAAAACGTGGAAAACGGCAAAATATTGCCTAATTCGATGATATTTTGTTTAAATCACATGAAGGAAAAGGAGATGATAAACGTCAAAATATTGCTATATTCGATGATTTTTCGTACGAAACAAAATGCAAGAAAACTTGCTTAAAATGCAATATTATGCGAAATTCTGAGATTTCAAGGACAAATCACATATCGTGATACTACATGAAATAGTATCGAAAAATGGTAAAAATTAATATATTTACGTAATATCAAACTACATGAAAAACGTGAAAAAAGTCACTATTTAACCATATTTGAGGATTATAACTTAGAATCATAGAGCGAGGTTTCGTATTATTTAGATCCAAGAAAAGACATATGACAATGTTGTTTCCAATACAAATGATAAAAATCAATGTGTTTTCATTAGAAATAACTAAAATGTTCCTTGATTTTCCGTTTATATTACTGATGGAAGATGTAACACGTAAAACCGCTCTAATCCAGCTGAAACGTACGAATAATGCATGCAATAAAAACCGAACTTCTCCCCTTTTCAATATCTTACTCAGTATTTTACCGAGAAACAAATAGATGATTGAAAATGAAGTATTTAAGGTTATTTTCTAATCAATTATGTGTTTGCATCATTTTTATCGTATATATATGAATTAATACCCATGGACTGAAAATTCACAAAAACGTGGAAAACGTTCAAAATATTGCCTAATTCGATGATATTTTGTTTAAATCACATGAAGGAAAAGGGGATGATAAACGTCAAAACATTGCTAAATTCGATGATTTTTCGTACGAAACAAAATGCAAGAAAACTTGCTTAAAATGCAATATTATGCGAAATTCTGAGATTTCAAGGCCAAATCACATATCGTGATACTACATGAAATAGTATCGAATTAATGGTAAAAATGTATATATTTACGTAATATCAAACTACATGAAAAACGTGAAAAAAGTCACTATTTAACCATATTTGAGGATTTTACCTTCAAATCATAGAGGTAGGTTTCGTATTATTTGGATCCAAAAAAAGACATATGACAATGTTGTTTCCAATACAAATGATAAAAATCAAAGTGTTTTCATTAGAATTAACTAAAATGTCCCTGGTTTTCCGTTTATATTACCGATGGAAGATGTACACGAAAATCGCTCTATTCCGGCTGAAACGTCGATATATGCAATAAAAACAGATCTTCTCCCCTTTTCAATATCTTACTCAGTATTTTAACGAGAAACAAATAGTTGATTGAAAATGAAGTATTTAAGGTTATTATCTAATCAATTATGTGTTTGTATCATTTTTATCGTATATATATGAATTAATACCCATGGACTGAAAATTCACAAAAACGTGGAAAAACGGCAAAATATTGCCTAATTCGATGATATTTTGTTTAAATCACATGAAGGAAAAGGGGATGATAAACGTCAAAATATTGCTAAATTCGATGATTTTTCGTACGAAACAAAATGCAAGAAAACTTGCTTAAAATGCAATATTACGCGAAATTCTGCGATTTGAAGGGCAAATCACATATCGTGATACTACATGAAATAGTATCGGAATATTGGTAAAAATGAATATATTTGCGTAATATCAAACTACATGATTAACGTGAAAAAGTTACTATTTTACCATATTTGAGGATTTTACCTTCAAATCATAGAGCGAGGTTTCGTATTATTTAGATCCAAGAAAAGACATATGACAATGTTATTTCCAATACAAATGATAAAAATCAATGTGTTTTCATTAGAAATAACTAAAATGTTCCTGATTTTCCGTTTATATTACCGATGGAAGATGTACACGAAAACCGCTCTATTCCGGATGAAACGGCGATATATGCAATAAAATCAGAACTTCTCCCCTTTTCAATATCTTACTCAGTATTTTAACGAGAAAGAAATAGTTGATTGAAAATGAAGTATTTAAGGTTATTATCTAATCAATTATGTGTTTGCATCATTTTTATCGTATATGTATGAATTAAAACCCATGGACTGAAAATTCACAAAAACGTGGAAAAAGGCAAAATATTGCCTAATTCGATGATATTTTGTTTAAATCACATGAAGGAAAAGGGGATGATAAACGTCAAAATATTGCTAAATTCGATGATTTTTCGTACGAAACAAAATGCAAGAAAACTTGCTTAAAATGCAATATTATGCGAAATTCTGAGATTTGAAGGCCAAATCACATATCGTGATACTACATGAAATAGTATCGAAATATTGGTAAAAAATGAATATATTTACGTAATATCAAACTACATGATTAACGTGAAAAAGTTACTATTTTACCATATTTGAGGATTTTAACTTCAAATCATAGAGCGAGGTTTCATATTATTTAGATCCAAGAAAAGATATATCACAATGTTGTTTCCAATACAAATGATAAAAATCAATGAGTTTTCATTAGAATTAACTAAAATGTTCCTGATTTTCCGTTTATATTACCGATGGAAGAGGCACACGAAAACCGCTCTATTCCGGCTGAAACGTCGATATATGCAATAAAATCAGAACTTCTCCCCCTTTGAATATCTTACTCAGTATTTTAACGAGAAAGAAATAGTTGATTGAAAATGAAGTATTTAAGGTTATTATCTAATCAATTATGTGTTTGCATTATTTTTATCGTATATATATGAATTAAAACCCATGGACTGAAAATTCACAAAAACGTGGAAACTGCAAAATATTGCATAATTCGGTGATATTTTGTTTAAATCACATGAAGGAAAAGGAGATGATAAACGTCAAAATATTGCTATATTCGATGATTTTTTGTACGAAACAAAATGCAAGAAAACTTGCTTAAAATGCAATATTATGCGAAATTCTGAGATTTGAAGGCCAAATCACATATCGTGATACTACATGAAATAGTATCGAAATATTGGTAAAAATGAATATATTTTCGTAATATCAAACTACATGAAAAACGTGAAAAAAGTCACTATATAACCATATTTGAGGATTTTAACTTCAAATCATAGAGCGAGGTTTCGTATTATTTAGATCCAAGAAAAGACATATGACAATGTTGTTTCCAATACAAATGATAAAAAACAATGTGTTTTCATTAGAATTAACTATAATGTTCTTGATTTTCCGTTTATACGATTTTTTTACGATGGAAGATGTACACGTAAAACCGCTCTAATCCGGCTGAAACGTCGATATATGCAATAAAAACCGAACTTTTCCCCTTTTCAATATCTTACTCAGTATTTTAACGAGAAACAAATAGATGATTGAAAATGAAGTATTTAAGGTTATTTTCTAATCAATTATGTGTTTGCATCACTTTTATCGTATATATATGAATCATATGTCTTTTCTACCCATGGACTGAAAATTCTCAAAAACGTGGAAAACGGCAAAATATTGCCTAATTCGATGACATCTAACATCATCATTTAGGTAATGACATCAATGTTATGAGTAGGCATAGGGTCATAAAGTGCAAAACCACCTGGGTTTTGCACTTTATATTTGCATATACTTCTGTAGGGAATTCTATTGCGAACACAATCTTACCAAAATGAAAGACCTAGGACGAGAATTGAGATGTCCAAAGTGAAGAGAGTGTACACATTTTATTGCTCTTGCGCGGTTCTGGGTAATACGCTCTTACTTTCTCACTTTCTCGCTGGGCTTAATATGCATTTAGTCTTGCAGATAATTCTATTGCGAACACATTGATACCAAATTGAAAAACCTAGGACGAGAAATGAGATGACAAAGGGAAAAGAGAATACACTTTTCAGTGTATTCTGAAAAATGATGAAAAGTGAAAAGTGAAATACCCAAATGAAAGCCCTAGGACGGGAATTGAGGTGACAGCGAGGTGATTTAGCGCGCAGGATTCGTAATTCTGTGGCGCGGGTTCGATTCCCGCACGAGGCAGAAGCAAATGGGCAAAGTTTCTTTCACCCTGAATGCCCCTGTTACCTAGCAGTAAATAGGTACCTGGGAGTTAGTCAGCTGTCACGGGCTGCTTCCTGGGGGTGGAGGCCTGGTCGAGGACCGGGCCGCGGGGACACTAAAAAGCCCCGAAATCATCTCAAGATAACCTGAAGATAACAAAAGTGAAAAAAGTGTTCACATTTTATCGCTCTTGTGTGCTAGCGGGTAACAAGCACTCACTTTCTCTGTTTGTTGTGGATGGTACGCCAGACTTTTGGTCTTTATATGCCGTTAGTCCTGTAGAAAATTCTATTTCGAACACAATGACACCAATTTGAAAAACCTTGGACGAGAATTGAAGGTGACAAAGTTGAAAACAGTATACACTTTTCAGAATTACCACTCGCTCCCGGAAACACTGAGGCCCACCTTAGGTAGTGTGGGTCGGGCGCACGCAATGCAATAAAGTGCTAGGTGAATAAACATGCCTCCACGCTGCCCATAACACACACACATTCCCAAATAACTGCCCATAACACACACACACATTTCCAAATAACTGCCCACAACACACACATATGCCTCCATGCTGCCAATAACAAACACACATCCCCATGCTGCCATGCTGCCATAACACACACACACACACACACACACACACACACACACACACACACACACACACACACACACACACACACACACACACACACACACACACACACACACACACACACACACACACACACACACACACACACACACACACACACACAGTTGGAGGAGTTCGAAATTACGAGAGAGGAGGTCAAGAGACACCTGCTGGATCTGGATGTTAGAAAGGCTGTTGGTCCAGATGGGATCTCACCATGGGTACTGAAAGAGTGTGCAGAGGCACTTTGCTTGCCACTCTCCATAGTGTATAGTAAGTCACTAGAGACGGGAGACCGACCAGAAATATGGAAGACGGCGAATGTGGTCCCAATATACAAAAAGGGCGACAGACAAGAGGCACTGAACTACAGGCCAGTCTCCTTGACTTGTATACCATGCAAGGTGATGGAGAAGATCGTGAGAAAAAATCCTGGTAACACATCTGGAGAGAAGGGACTTCGTGACAAATCGCCAACATGGATTCAGGGAGGCTAAATCTTGCCTTACAGGCTTGATAGAATTCTACGATCAGGTGACACAGACTAAGCAAGAAAGAGAGGGCTGGGCGGACTGCATTTTCTTGGATTGTCGGAAAGCCTTTGACACAGTACCGCATAAGAGGCTGGTACATAAGCTGGAGAGACAGGCAGGTGTAGCTGGTAAGGTGCTTCAGTGGATAAGGGAGTATCTAAGCAATAGGAAGCATAGAGTTACGGTGAGGGGTGAGACCTCCGATTGGCGTGAAGTCACCAGTGGAGTCCCACAGGGACTCTGTACTCGGTCCTATCTTGTTTCTGATATATGTAAATGATCTCCCGGAGAGTATCGATTCATTTCTCTCAATGTTTGCTGACGATGCTAAAATTATGAGAAGAATTAAAACAGAAGAGGACTGTTTGAGGCTTCAAGAAGACCTAGACAAGCTGAAGGCATGGTCGAACAAATGGTTGTTAGAGTTTAACCCAACCAAATGTAATGTAATGAAGATAGGTGTAGGGAGCAGGAGGCCAGATACAAGGTATCATCTGGGAGAGGAAATTCTTCAGGAGTCAGAGAAGGAAAAAGACTTGGGGGTTGATATCACGCCAGACCTGTCTCCTGCAGCACATATCAAGCGGATAACATCAGCGGCATATGCCAGGCTGGCCAACATACGAACGGCATTCAGAAACTTGTGTAAAGAATCATTCAGAACTTTGTATACCACATATGTCAGGCCAATCCTGGAGTATGCAGCCCCAGCATGGAGTCCATATCTAGTCAAGGATAAGACTAAACTGGAAAAGGTTCAAAGGTTTGCCACGAGACTAGTACCCGAGCTGAGAGGTATGAGCTACGTGGAGAGACTACGGGAATTAAACCTCACTTCGCTGGAAGACAGAAGAGTTAGGGGGGACATGATCACCACATTCAAGATTCTGAAGGGGATTGATAGGGTAGATAAAGACAGTCTATTTAATATGCAATAAAAACAGAACTCCCCTTTCCAATATCTTACTCAGTATTTTACCTAGAAACAAATAGTTGATTGAAAATGAAGTGTTTAAGGTTAATTTCTAGTCAATTATATGTTTGCATCATTTTTATCGTATATTTTATGAATTAATAGCAATAAACTGAAAATTCACAAAAACATGGAAAAACAGCAAAATATTGCCTAATTCGATGATATTTTGTTTATATCACAAAAACGAAAAGGGGATGATAAACATCAAAATATTGCTGAATTGATTGAAAATATTGATTTTTAGTACGAAACAAAATGCAAGAAAACTTGCTTAAAATGCAATATTATGCGAAAATCTGAGATTTGAAGGCCAAATCACATATCGTGATACTACATGAAATAGTATCGAAATATTGGTAAAAATGAATATATTTACGTAATATCAAACTACATGAAAAACGTGAAAAAAGTCACTATATAACCATATTTGAGGATTTTAACTTCAAATCATAGAGCGAGGTTTCGTATTATTTAGATCCAAGAAAAGATGTATAAAGATGTTGCTTCCAATACAAATGATAAAAATCAATGTGCTTTCATTAAAATTAACTAAAATGTTCCTGATTTTCGGTTTATATTACCGATGGAAGTAATGGTACACATAAAACCGTTCTAATCCAGCTGAAACGTCGATATATGCAATAAAAACAGAACTTCTCCCCTTTTAAATATCTTACTCAGTATTTTAACGAGAAACAAATAGATGTTTGAAAATGAAGTATTTAAGGTTATTTTCTGATCAATTATGTGTTTGCATAATTTTTATCGTATATTTAATGAATTAATAACAATAAACTGAAAATTCACAAAAACGTGGAAAAACGGCCTAATTCAATGATATTTTGTTTAAATCACATAAAGGAAAAGGGGATGATAATGGTCAAAATATTGCTAAATTCGATGATTTTTAGTACAAAACAAAATGCAAGAAAACTTGCTTAAAATGCAAAATTTGCGAAATTCTGAGATTTGAAGACGAAATCACATATCTTAAGAAAACATGAAGTAGTATCGAAATTGATTAGAAATTAACCTCAAACACTTCATTTTCAATCAACTATTTGTTTCTTGTTAAAATACTGACTAAGATATTGAAAAGGGGAGAAGTTCTGTTTTTATTGCATATATCGACGTTTCAGCCGGATTAGAGCGGTTTTGCAGTTTTAAAATATATCACAAACATCCCAAATTCAACACTTGAGCCATATTTTGGAGCCAAAATCTGGCTCTCTGCACGTATTCGCAGTTCGAAATTACGACTTTTTATAATGAAAATATGCCAATTACTGAAAGTAGCGATGGATAGCATTTTGCCCAAACCCTCCCTGCAGTTCTAAAAATATCCCAAACATCCCAAATTCGACACTTGAGCCATATTTTGGAGCCAAATTCTGGCTCTCTGTAAGTATTCGCAGTTTGAAATTACGACTTTTTATACCGATAATATGCCAATTACTGAAAGTAGCGATGGATAGCATTTTGCCCAAACCCTCCCTGCAGTTTTAAAAATATCCCAAACATCCCAAATTCGACGCTAGAGCCATATTTTGGAGCCAAATTCTGGCTCTCGCATGTATTCGCAGTTTGAAATTTCGACTTTTTATACCAAAAATATGCCTAATTACTGAGAGCTGCGATGGATCACAATTTGCCCAAACCCTCCCTGCAGTTTTCAAAATATCCCAAACATCTCAAATTCGACGCTTGAGCCATATTCTGGAGCCAAATTCTGGCTCTCGGCACGTATTCGCAGTTTGAAATTACGAGTTTTTATACCGAAAATATGCCAATTTCTCAAAGCAGCGATAGGTAACATTTTGCCCAAACCCCCAATCGCAGTTTTCAAAATATCCCAAACATCCCAAATTTGACGCTTGAGCCATATTTTGGAGCCAAATTATGGCTCTCTGTACGTATTCGCAGTTTGAAATTACGACTTTTTATACCGATAATATGCCAATTACTGAGAGCAGCGATGGGTAACATTTTGCCCAAACCCCTGCAGTTTTCAAAATAACCCAAACATCTCAAATTCGACCCCTGAGCTATATTTTGGAGACAAATTCTGGCTCTCTGCACTTGTTCGAAAATTAAAATTATGACTTTTTATACCGAAAATATGCCAATTACTGAAAGCAGCTATGGATCGCATTCTGCCCACACCCTCCCTGCAGTTTTCAAAATATCCCAAACATCCCAAATTCGACGCTTGAGCCATATTTCGGAGGCAAATTCTGTCTCTCGGCACGTATTCGTAGTATGAAATTACGACTTTTTATACCGAAAATATGCCAATTACTTAAAGCGTCGATGGGTCACATTTTGCCCATACCCTCCCTGCAGTTTTTAGAATATATTAAACATCCCAAATTCGACGCTTGAGCCATATTTTGGAACCAAATTCTGTCTCTCTCTTTACGTATTCGCAGTTTGAAATTACGAGTTTTTATACCGAAAATATGCCAATTACTAAGAACAACGATGGATTCACATTTTGCCCAAACCCCCCCTGCAGTTTTAAAATATATCACAAACATCCCAAATTCAACACTTGAGCCATATTTTGGAGCCAAATTCTGGCTCTCTGCACGTATTCGCAGTTTTAATTACGTCCTTTTATACCGAAAGTATGCCAATTACTGAAAGCGGCGATGGATCGTATTTTGCACAAATTCTCCTTGCAGTTTTCAAAATATCCCAAGCATCCCAAATTCGACCCCTTGAGTCATATTTTGGAGCCAAATTCTGGCTCTCTGCACGTATTCGCAGTTTGAAATTACGACTTTTTGTACCGAAAATATGCCAATTACTGAAAGCGGCGATGGGTTACATTTTGCCCAAAATCCCTTGCCGTTTTCAAAATATCCTGAACATCCCAAATTAGACGCTTGAGCCATATTTTGGATTAAAATTCTCGCTCTCTGCACGTATTCGCAGTTTGAGTTTACGAATTTTTATACCGAAAATATGCCAATTACTGAGAGCATCGATGGGTCACATTTTGCCCAAACTCCGCCTGCAGTTTTCAAAATATCCCAAACATCCCAAATTCAACGCTTGAGCCATATTTTGGAGCCAAATTTTGTCTCTCGGCTCAAGAGAGGGATGCAGAGGCTCAAGAGAGTGATGCAGAGGCTCAAGAGAGTGATGCATAGCCTTAAGAGAGTGATGTAGAGGCTTAAGAGCGGGATGCAAAGGCTCAAGAGAGTGATGCAGAGGCTCAAGAGAGTGATGCAGAGGCTTAGGAGAATGATGCAGAGGCTGAAGAGAGGGATGCAGAGGCTGAAGAGAGTGATGCAGAGGCTGAAGAGAGAGATGCAGAGGCTTAAGAGGGTGATGCAGAGGCTCGAGAGAGTGATGAGACAAATTCTGGCTCTCTGCACTTGTTCGAAAATTAAAATTATAACTTTTTATACCGAAAATATGCCAATTACTGAAAGCAGCTATGGATCGCATTCTGCCCACACCCTCCCTGCAGTTTTCAAAATACCCCAAACATCCCAAATTCGAAGCTTGAGCCATATTTCGGAGGCAAATTCTGTCTCTCGGCACGTATTCGTAGTATGAAATTACGACTTTTTATACCGAAAATATGCCAATTACTGAAAGCGTCGATGGGTCACATTTTGCCCATACCCTCCCTGCAGTTTTTAGAATATATCAAACATCCCAAATTCGACGCTTGAGCCATATTTTGGAGCCAAATTCTGTCTCACTTTAGGTATTCGCAGTTTGAAATTACGAGTTTTTATACCGAAAATATGCCAATTACTAAGAACAACGATGGATCACATTTTGCGCAACCCCCCCTGCAGTTTTAAAATATATCACAAACATCCCAAATTCAACACTTGAGCCATATTTTGGAGCCAAATTCTGGCTCTCTGCACGTATTCGCAGTTCGAAATTACGACTTTTTATACCGAAAATATGCCAATTACTGAAAGTAGCGATGGATAGCATTTTGCCCAAACCCTCCCTGCAGTTTTCAAAATATCCCAAACATCCCAAATTCGACCCTTGAGCCATATTTTGGAGCCAAATTCTGGCTCTCTGTACGTATTCGCAGTTTGAAATTACGACTTTTTATACCGATAATATCCCAATTACTGAAAGTAGCGATGGATAGCATTTTGCCCAAACCCTCCCTGCAGTTTTAAAAATATCGCAAACATCCCAAATTCGACGCTAGAGCCATATTTTGGAGCCAAATTCTGGCTCTCGGCACGTATTCGCAGTTTGAAATTACGAGTTTTTATACCGAAAAGATGCCTATTTCTCAAAGCAGCGATAGGTAACATTTTGCCCAAACCCCCAATCGCAGTTTACAAAATATCCCAAACATCCCAAATTTGACGCTTGAGTCATATTTTGAGCCAAATTCTGGCTCTCTGCACGTATTCGCAGTTTGAAATTACGACTTTTTATACCGAAAATATGCCAATTACTGAGAGTAGCGATGGATAGCATTTTGCCCAAACCCTTCCTGCAGTTTTAAAAAAATCCCAAACATCCCAAATTCGACGCTTGAGCCATATTTTGGAGCCAAATTCTGGCTCTGGGCACGTATTTGCAGTTCGAAATTACGAGTTTTTATACCGAAAATATGCCTATTTCTCAAAGCAGCGATAGGTAACATTTTGCCCAAGCCCCCAATCGCAGTTTACAAAATATCCCAAACATCCCAAATTTGACGCTTGAGTCATATTTTGAGCCAAATTCTGGCTCTCTGCACGTATTCGCAGTTTGAAATTACGACTTTTTATACCGAAAATATGCCAATTACTGAGAGTAGCGATGGATAGCATTTTGCCCAAACCCTTCCTGCAGTTTTAAAAAAATCCCAAACATCCCAAATTCGACGCTTGAGCCATATTTTGGAGCCAAATTCTGGCTCTGGGCACGTATTTGCAGTTCGAAATTACGAGTTTTTATACCGAAAATATGCCTATTTCTCAAAGCAGCGATAGGTAACATTTTGCCCAAGCCCCCAATCGCAGTTTACAAAATATCCCAAACATCCCAAATTTGACGCTTGAGCCATATTTCGTAATATAAACAGAAAATCAGGAACATTTTAGTTAATTCTAATTAAAGAAAACACATTGATTTTTATCATTTGTATTGGAAGCAACATCTTTATACGTCTTTTAAACGGTCTAAAAAATACCAAACGTCGCTTTATGATTCGAAGTTAAAAACCACAAATTGGGTATAATAATGACTTTTCTCACGTTTTTCATGTAGTTTGTTATTACGTAAATACATTCATTTTTACCAATATTTCGAGACTATTTCATGTAGTATCATGATATGTGATTTGGCCTTCAAATCTCAGATTTTTGCATAATATTGCATTTTAAACAAGTTTTCTTGCATTTTGTTTCGTACTAAAAAATCATCGAATTCAGCAAAATTTTGACGTCTATCATCCCCTTTTCCTATATGTGATATAAACAAAATATCATCTAATTAGGCTATATTTTGCTGTTTTTCCACGATTTTGTGAGTTTTCAGTTTATTGCAATTAATTCAATAAATATACGATAAAAATGATGCAAACACATAATTGATTAGATATTAACCTTAAACACTTCATTTTCAATCAACTATTTGTTTCTCGTTAAAATACTGAATATTTATATATTTATAAATCATATTTCCATAGTTCATATTTACTGCTAGGTGAACAGATGCATTAGGTGAGAGAAAATGTGCCCAAGCCATTTCTGCAGCCACTGGTAATCGAACCTAAAATTCCGGATTTTGAGTCAACAATGAACACGTAAAACTTTCATATTTGTCGAAGTTTGAGTATATGTGTGCATGTGTGGCTTACTCTCTCTGTCTCCATGTCTTCCTCTCTCTATTCATATCTTTCTCTTTATCTCATTATATATCATAAAACAGTTAATCTTCGATATTTCTGGTACGTACAGACTCTATCAGGAATAAATGTGGTTCACAAGGATTCTTTCACACATGTTACTGGAACACAGATACTCTCACCTTCATATGTCAGTCATGGTTTAGGTAATGACATCTAACATCATCATTTAGGTAATGACATCAATGTTATGAGTAGGCATAGGGTCATAAAGTGCAAAACCACCTGGGTTTTGCACTTTATATTTGCATATACTTCTGTAGGGAATTCTATTGCGAACACAATCTTACCAAAATGAAAGACCTAGGACGAGAATTGAGATGTCCAAAGTGAAGAGAGTGTACACATTTTATTGCTCTTGCGCGGTTCTGGGTAATACGCTCTTACTTTCTCACTTTCTCGCTGGGCTTAATATGCATTTAGTCTTGCAGATAATTCTATTGCGAACACATTGCTACCAAATTGAAAAACCTAGGACGAGAAATGAGATGACAAAGGGAAAAGAGAATACACTTTTTAGTGTATTCTGAAAAGTGATGAAAAGTGAAAAGTGAAATACCCAAATGAAAGCCCTAGGACGGGAATTGAGGTGACAAAAGTGAAAAAAGTGTTCACATTTTATCGCTCTTGTGTGCTAGCGGGTAACAAGCACTCACTTTCTCTGTTTGTTGTGGATGGTACGCCAGACTTTTGGTCTTTATATGCCGTTAGTCCTGTAGAAATTTCTATTTCGAACACAATGACACCAATTTGAAAAACCTTGGACGAGAATTGAGGTGACAAAGTTGAAAACAGTATACACTTTTCAGAATTACCACTCGCTCCCGGAAACACTGAGGCCCACCTTAGGTAGTGTGGGTCGAGCGCACGCAATGCAATAAAGTGCTAGGTGAATAAACATGCCTCCACGCTGCCCATATCACACACACATTCCCAAATAACTGCCCATAACACACACACACATTTCCAAATAACTGCCCACAACACACACATATGCCTCCATGCTGCCAATAACAAACACACATCCCCATGCTGCCATGCTGCCATAACACACACACACACACACACACACACACACACACACACACACACACACACACACACACACACACACACACACACACACACACACACACACACACACACACACACACACACACACACACACACACACACACACACACACACACACACACACACACACACACACACACAGTTGGAGGAGTTCGAAATTACGAGAGAGGAGGTCAAGAGACACCTGCTGGATCTGGATGTTAGAAAGGCTGTTGGTCCAGATGGGATCTCACCATGGGTACTGAAAGAGTGTGCAGAGGCACTTTGCTTGCCACTCTCCATAGTGTATAGTAAGTCACTAGAGACGGGAGACCGACCAGAAATATGGAAGACGGCGAATGTGGTCCCAATATACAAAAAGGGCGACAGACAAGAGGCACTGAACTACAGGCCAGTCTCCTTGACTTGTATACCATGCAAGGTGATGGAGAAGATCGTGAGAAAAAACCTGGTAACACATCTGGAGAGAAGGGACTTCGTGACAAATCGCCAACATGGATTCAGGGAGGCTAAATCTTGCCTTACAGGCTTGATAGAATTCTACGATCAGGTGACACAGACTAAGCAAGAAAGAGAGGGCTGGGCGGACTGCATTTTCTTGGATTGTCGGAAAGCCTTTGACACAGTACCGCATAAGAGGCTGGTACATAAGCTGGAGAGACAGGCAGGTGTAGCTGGTAAGGTGCTTCAGTGGATAAGGGAGTATCTAAGCAATAGGAAGCATAGAGTTACGGTGAGGGGTGAGACCTCCGATTGGCGTGAAGTCACCAGTGGAGTCCCACAGGGCTCTGTACTCGGTCCTATCTTGTTTCTGATATATGTAAATGATCTCCCGGAGGGTATCGATTCATTTCTCTCAATGTTTGCGGACGATGCTAAAATTATGAGAAGAATTAAAACAGAAGAGGACTGTTTGAGGCTTCAAGAAGACCTAGACAAGCTGAAGGCATGGTCGAACAAATGGTTGTTAGAGTTTAACCCAACCAAATGTAATGTAATGAAGATAGGTGTAGGGAGCAGGAGGCCAGATACAAGGTATCATCTGGGAGAGGAAATTCTTCAGGAGTCAGAGAAGGAAAAAGACTTGGGGGTTGATATCACGCCAGACCTGTCTCCTGCAGCACATATCAAGCGGATAACATCAGCGGCATATGCCAGGCTGGCCAACATACGAACGGCATTCAGAAACTTGTGTAAAGAATCATTCAGAACTTTGTATACCACATATGTCAGGCCAATTCTGGAGTATGCAGCCCCAGCATGGAGTCCATATCTAGTCAAGGATAAGACTAAACTGGAAAAGGTTCAAAGGTTTGCCACGAGACTAGTACCCGAGCTGAGAGGTATGAGCTACGTGGAGAGACTACGGGAATTAAACCTCACTTCGCTGGAAGACAGAAGAGTTAGGGGGGACATGATCACCACATTCAAGATTCTGAAGGGGATTGATAGGGTAGATAAAGACAGTCTATTTAATATGCAATAAAAACAGAACTTCTCCCCTTTCCAATATCTTACTCAGTATTTTACCTAGAAACAAATAGTTGATTGAAAATGAAGTGTTTAAGGTTAATTTCTAGTCAATTATATGTTTGCATCATTTTTATCGTATATTTTATGAATTAATAGCAATAAACTGAAAATTCACAAAAACATGGAAAAACAGCAAAATATTGCCTAATTCGATGATATTTTGTTTATATCACAAAAACGAAAAGGGGATGATAAACATCAAAATATTGCTGAATTGATTGAAAATATTGATTTTTAGTACGAAACAAAATGCAAGAAAACTTGCTTAAAATGCAATATTATGCGAAAATCTGAGATTTGAAGGCCAAATCACATATCGTGATGCTACATGAAATAGTATCGAAATATTGGTAAAAATGAATATATTTACGTAATATCAAACTACATGAAAAACTTGAAAAAAGTTATTATTATACCAAATTTGAAGATTTTAACTTCGAATCATTGAGCAACGTTTCGTATTTTTTAGACCCTAGAAAAGATGTATAAAGATGTTGCTTCCAATACAAATGATAAAAATCAATGTGCTTTCATTAAAATTAACTAAAATGTTCCTGATTTTCGGTTTATATTACCGATGGAAGTAATGGTACACATAAAACCGTTCTAATCCAGCTGAAACGTCGATATATGCAATAAAAACAGAACTTCTCCCCTTTTAAATATCTTACTCAGTATTTTAACGAGAAACAAATAGATGTTTGAAAATGAAGTATTTAAGGTTATTTTCTGATCAATTATGTGTTTGCATAATTTTTATCGTATATTTAATGAATTAATAACAATAAACTGAAAATTCACAAAAACGTGGAAAAACGGCCTAATTCAATGATATTTTGTTTAAATCACATAAAGGAAAAGGGGATGATAATGGTCAAAATATTGCTAAATTCGATGATTTTTAGTACAAAACAAAATGCAAGAAAACTTACTTAAAATGCAAAATTTGCGAAATTCTGAGATTTGAAGACGAAATCACATATCTTAAGAAAACATGAAGTAGTATCGAAATTGATTAGAAATTAACCTCAAACACTTCATTTTCAATCAACTATTTGTTTCTTGTTAAAATACTGACTAAGATATTGAAAAGGGGAGAAGTTCTGTTTTTATTGCATATATCGACGTTTCAGCCGGATTAGAGCGGTTTTGCAGTTTTAAAATATATCACAAACATCCCAAATTCAACACTTGAGCCATATTTTGGAGCCAAAGTCTGGCTCTCTGCACGTATTCGCAGTTCGAAATTACGACTTTTTATAATGAAAATGCCAATTACTGAAAGTAGCGATGGATAGCATTTTGCCCAAACCCTCCCTGCAGTTCTAAAAATATCCCAAACATCCCAAATTCGACACTTGAGCCATATTTTGGAGCCAAATTCTGGCTCTCTGTAAGTATTCGCAGTTTGAAATTACGACTTTTTATACCGATAATATGCCAATTACTGAAGTAGCGATGGATAGCATTTTGCCCAAACCCTCCCTGCAGTTTTAAAAATATCCCAAACATCCAAATTCGACGCTAGAGCCATATTTTGCCAAATTCTGGCTCTCGCATGTATTCGCAGTTTGAAATTTCGACTTTTTATACCAAAAATATGCCAATTACTGAGAGCTGCGATGGATCACAATTTGCCCAAACCCTCCCTGCAGTTTTCAAAATATCCCAAACATTCCAAATTCGACGCTTGAGCCATATTCTGGAGCCAAATTCTGGCTCTCTGTACGTATTCGCAGTTTGAAATTACGACTTTTTATACCGAAATATGCCAATTACTGAGAGCAGCGATGGGTAACATTTTGCCCAAACCCCTGCAGTTTTCAAAATAACCCAAACATCTCAAATTCGACCCCTGAGCTATATTTTGGAGACAAATTCTGGCTCTCTGCACTTGTTCGAAAATTAAATTATGACTTTTTATACCGATAATATGCCAATTACTGAAGCAGCTATGGATCGCATTCTGCCCACACCCTCCCTGCAGTTTTCAAAATATCCCAAACATCCCAAATTCGACGCTTGAGCCATATTTCGGAGGCAAATTCTGTCTCTCGGCACGTATTCTAGTATGAAATTACGACTTTTTATACCGAAAATATGCCAATTACTGAAAGCGTCGATGGGTCACATTTGCCCATACCCTCCCTGCAGTTTTTAGAATATATTAAACATCCCAAATTCGACGCTTGAGCCATATTTTGGAGCCAAATTCTGTCTCTCTTTACGTATTCGCAGTTTGAAATTACGAGTTTTTATACCGAAAATATGCCAATTACTAAGAACAACGATGGATCACATTTTGCCCAACCCCCCTGCAGTTTTAAATATATCACAAACATCCCAAATTCAACACTTGAGCCATATTTTGGAGCCAAATTCTGGCTCTCTGCACGTATTCGCAGTTTTAATTACGTCCTTTTATACCGAAAGTATGCCAATTACTGAAAGCGGCGATGGATCGTATTTTGCACAAATTCTCCTTGCAGTTTTCAAAATATCCCAAGCATCCCAAATTCGACCCCTTGAGTCATATTTTGGAGCCAAATTCTGGCTCTAGGCACGTATTCGCAGTTTGAAATTACGAGTTTTTATACCGAAAATATGCCTATTTCTCAAAGCAGCGATAGGTAACATTTTGCCCAAACCCCAATCGCAGTTTACAAAATATCCCAAACATCCCAAATTTGACGCTTGAGGCATATTTTAGAGCCAAATTCTGGCTCTCGCACGTATTCGCAGTTTGAAATTTCGACTTTTTATACCGAAAATATGCCAATTACTGAGAGCTGCGATGGATCACATTTTGCCCAAACCCTCCCTGCAGTTTTCAAAATATCTCAAACATCCCAAATTAGACGCTTGAGCCAAATTTTGGAGCCTAATTCTGGCTCTCTGCACGTATTCGCAGATTGAAATTAAGATTTTAATACCGAAAAAATGGCAATTACTGAGAGCGGCGATGGATCACATATTGCCCAAACCCTCCCTGCAGTTTTCAAAATATCCAAACATCCCAAATTCGACGCTTGAGCCATATTTTGGAGCCAAATTCTGGCTCTCTGCACGTATTCGCAGTTTGAAATTACGAATTTTTATACCGAAAATGTGCCAATTACTCAGAGCGGCGATGGGTCACATTGTGTCCAAACCCCCTTTGCCAAATCATGACTTTTTACACCGAAAATATGCCAATTACGGAAAGCAGCTATGGATCGCATTCTGCCCACACCCTCCCTGCAGTTTTTAAAATATCCCAAACATCCCAAATTCGACGCTTGAGCCATATTTTGGAGCTAAATTCTGTCTCTCGGCACGTATTCGTAGTATGAAATTACGACTTTTTATACCGAAAATATGCCAATTACTGAAAGCGTCGATGGGTCACATTTTGCCCATACCTCCCTGCAGCTCTTAGAATATATCAAACATCCCAAATTCGACGCTTGAGCCATATTTTGGAGCAAATTCTGTCTCTCTTTACGTATTCGCAGTTTGAAATTACGAGTTTTTATACCGAAAATATGCCAATTACTAAGAACAGCGATAAATCACATTTTGCCCAAATCCCCCCCCACCCCCCGCAGTTTTAAAATATATCACAAACATCCCAAATTCAACATTTGGCCGTATTTTGGAGCCAAATTCTGGCTCTCTGCACGTATTCGCAATTTGAAATTACGACTTTTTATACCGTAAATATGCCAATTACTGCAAGCAACGATGGATAGCATTTTGCCCAAACCCTCCCTGCAGTTTTCAAAATATCCCAAATATCCCAAATTCGACGCTTGAGCCATATTTTGGAGCCAAATTCTGGCTCTTGGCACGTATTCGCAGTTTGAAATTACGTCTTTTTATACCGAAAATATGCTAATTATGAGAGCAGCGATTGGTCACATTTTTTCACAAACTCTCCTGCAGTTTTAAAATATATCACAAACATCCCAAATTCGACCCTTGAGCCATATTTTGGAGCCAAATTCGTGCTCTCTGCACGAACTCGCAGTTTGAAATTACGACTTTTTATACCGAATATTTGCCTATTACTGAAAGCAGCGATGGATCGCATTTTGCCCAAACCCTCCCTGCAGTTTTCAAAATATCCCAAACATCCCAAATTCGACCCTTGAGCCATATTTTGGAGCCAAATTCTTCCTCTCTACACGTATTCGCAGTGTGAAATTACGACTTTTTATACTGAAAATATGCCAGTTACTGAGAGCGGCGATGGAACACATTTTGCCCAAACCCCCCTGCAGCTTTCAAAATGTCGGTATAAAAAGACGTAATTTCAAACTGCGAACGCGTGCAGAGAGCCCGAATTTGGCTCCAAAAAATTTCTCACGCGTCGGACTTGAAATGTTTGGGATATTTTGAAAACTGCAGGGTAGTTTGGGCAAAATGTGACCCAGCGCTTCTCTCAGTAATTGGCTTATTTTCGGTAAAAAAAAGTCGTAATTTCAAACTGCGAATACGTGCCGAGAGCCAGAATTTGGTTCCAAAATATGGCTCAAGCGTCGAATTTGGGATGTTTGGGATATTTTGAAAACTGCAGGGAGGGTTTGGGCAAAATGCTATCCATCGTTGCTTGCAGTAATTGTCATATTTACGGTATAAAAAGTCGTAATTTCAAATTGCGAATACGTGCAGAGAGCCAGAATTTGGCTCCAAAATACGGCTCAAATGTTGAATTTGGGATGTTTGTGATATATTTTAAAACTGCGGGGGGGGGGGGTTTGGGCAAAATGTGATTTATCGCTGTTCTTAGTAATTGGCATATTTTCGGTATAAAAACTCGTAATTTCAAACTGCGAATACGTAAAGAGAGACAGAATTTGGCTCCAAAATATGGCTCAAGCGTGGAATTTGGGATGTTTGATATATTCTAAGAGCTGCAGGGAGGGTATGGGCAAAATGTGACCCATCGACGCTTTCAGTAATTGGCATATTTTCGGTATAAAAATTCGTAATTTCATACTACGAATACGTGCCGAGAGACAGAATTTGGCCCCAAAATACGGCTCAAGCGTCGAATTTGGGATGTTTGGGATATTTTGAAAACTGCAGGGAGGATGTGGGCAGAATGCGATCCATAGATGATTTCCGTAATTGGCATATTTTCGGTATAAAAAGTCATAATTTCAATTTTCGAACACGTGCAGAGAGCCAGAATTTGTCTCCAAAATATGGCTTATGGGTCGAATTTGGGATGTTTGTGATATATAAAAAACTGCAAGGGGGTTTGGACACAATGTGACCCATCGCCGCTCTGAGTAATTGGCACATTTTCGGTATAAAAATTCGTAATTTCAATCTGCGAATACGTGCAGAGAGCCAAAATTTGGCTCCAAAATTTGGCTCAAGCGTCTAATTTGGGATGTTTGAGATATTATGAAAACTGCAGGGAGGGTTTGGGCAAAATGTGATCCATCGCAGCTCTCAGTAATTGGCATATTTTCGGTATAAAAAGTCGAAATTTCAAACTGCGAATACGTGCGAGAGCCAGAATTTGGCTCTAAAATATGGCTCAAGCGTCAAATTTGGGATGTTTGGGATATTTTGTAAACTGCGATTGGGGGTTTTGGCAAAATGTTACCTATCGCTGCTTCGAGAAATAGGCATATTATCGGTATAAAAACTCGTAATTTCAAACTGCGAATACGTGCCTAGAGCCAGAATTTGGCTCCAAAATATGGCTCAAGCGTCGAATTTGGGATGTTTGGGATATTTTTAAAACTGCAGGGAGGGTTTAGGCAAAATTCTATCCATCGCTACTTTCAGTAATTGGCATATTTTCGGTATAAAAAGTCGTAATTTCAAACTGCGAATACGTGCAGAGAGCCAGAATTTGGCTCCAAAATATGGCTCAAGTGTTGAATTTGGGATGTTTGTGATATATTTTAAAACTGCAGGGTGGGTTTGGGCAAAATGTGATCCATCGTTGTTCTTAGTAATTGGCATATTTTCGGTATAAAAACTCGTAATTTCAAACTGCGAATACGTAAAGAGAGACAGAATTTGGCTCCAAAATATGGCTCAAGCGTCGAATTTGGGATGTTTAATATATTCTAAAAACTGCAGGGAGGGTATGGGCAAAATGTGACCATCGACGCTTTCAGTAATTGGCATATTTTCGGTATAAAAAGTCGTAATTTCATACTAGAATACGTGCCGAGAGACAGAATTGGCCTCCGAAATATGGCTCAAGCGTCGAATTTGGGATGTTTCGGATATTTTGAAAACTGCAGGGAGGGTTGGGCAGAATGCGATCCATAGCTGCTTTCAGTAATTGGCATATTTTCGGTATAAAAAGTCATAATTTTAATTTTCGAACAAGTGCAGAGAGCCAGAATTTGTCTCCAAAATATAGCTCAGGGGTCGAATTTGAGATGTTTGGGTTATTTTGAAAACTGCAGGGGTTTGGGCAAAATGTTACCCATCGCTGCTCTCAGTAATTGGCATATTATCGGTATAAAAAGTCGAAATTTCAAACTGCGAATACATGCGAGAGCCAGAATTTGGCTCCAAAATATGACTCAAGCGTCAAATTTGGGATGTTTGGGATATTTTGTAAACTGCGATTGGGGTTTGGGCAAAATGTTTCCTATCGCTGCTTTGAGATATAGGCATCTTTTCGGTATAAAAACTCGTAATTTCAAACTGCGAATACGTGCAGAGAGCCAGAATTTGGCTCCAAAATATTACTCAAGGGATGCATTTGGAATGTATGGGATATTTTGAAAACTGCAGGGAGAATTTGTGCAAAATGTGATCCATCGCCGCTTTCAGTAAATAGCATACTTTCGGTATAAAAAGACGTAATTTCAAACTGCGAACACGTGCAGAGAGCCAGAATTTGGCTCAAAAAATGTCTCACGCGTCGGACTTGGAATGTTTGGGATATTTTGAAAACTGCAGGGTGGTTAGGGCAATATGTGACCCATCGCCGTTCTCAGTAATTAACATATTTTTGGTTTAAAAAGTCGTAATTTTAAACTTCGAACACCTGCAGAGAGTCATAATTTTCCTTCAAAATATGGCTCAAGGGTCGAATTTGAGATGTTTGGGACATTTTGAAAGCTGCAGGGGGGTTTGGGCAAAATGTGTTCCATCGCCGCTCTCAGTAACTGGCATATTTTCAGTATAAAAAGTCGTAATTTCACACTGCGAATACGTGTAGAGAGGAAGAATTTGGCTCCAAAATATGGCTCAAGGGTCGAATTTGGGATGTTTGGGATATTTTGAAAACTGCAGGGAGGGTGTGGGCAAAATGCGATCCATCGCTGCTTTCAGTAATAGGCAAATATTCGGTATAAAAATTCGTAATTTCAAACTGCGAGTTCGTGCAGAGAGCACGAATTTGGCTCCAAAATATGGCTCAAGGGTCGAATTTGGGATGTTTGTGATATATTTTAAAACTGCAGGAGAGTTTGTGAAAAAATGTGACCAATCGCTGCTCTCAGTAATTAGCATATTTTCGGTATAAAAAGACGTAATTTCAAACTCCGAATACGTGCCAAGAGCCAGAATTTGGCTCCAAAATATGGCTCAAGCGTCGAATTTGGGATGTCTGAGATATTTTGAAAACTGCAGGGAGGGTTTGGGCAAAATGCTATCCATCGTTGCTTGCTGTAATTGGCATATTTACGGTATAAAAAGTCGTAATTTCAAATTGCGAATACGTGCAGAGAGCCAGAATTTGGCTCCAAAATACGGCTCAAATGTTGAATTTGGGATGTTTGTGATATATTTTAAAACTGCGGGGGGGGGGTGATTTGGGCAAAATGTGATTTATCGCTGTTCTTAGTAATTGGCATATTTTCGGTATAAAAACTCGTAATTTCAAACTGCGAATACGTAAAGAGAGACAGAATTTGGCTCCAAAATATGGCTCAAGCGTCGAATTTGGGATGTTTGATATATTCTAAGAGCTGCAGGGAGGGTATGGGCAAAATGTGACCCATCGACGCTTTCAGTAATTGACATATTTTCGGTATAAAAAGTCGTAATTTCATACTACGAATACGTGCCGAGAGACAGAATTTGGCTCCAAAATATGGCTCAAGCGTCGAATTTGGGATGTTTGGGATATTTTGAAAACTGCAGGGAGGGTGTGGGCAGAATGCGATCCATAGCTGCTTTCAGTAATTGGCATATTTTCGGTATAAAAAGTCATAATATTAATTTTCGAACAAGTGCAGAGAGCCAGAATTTGTCTCCAAAATATAGCTCAGGGGTCGAATTTGAGATGTTTGGGTTATTTTGAAAACTGCAGGGGTTTGGGCAAAATGTTACCCATCGCTGCTCTCAGTAATTGGCATATTTTCGGTATAAAAGTCGTAATTTCAAACTGCGAATACGTACAGAGAGCCAGAATTTGGCTCCAAAATATGACTCAAGCGTCGAATTTGGGATGTTTGGGATATTTTGAAAACTGCAGGGAGGGTTTGGGCAAAATGTGATCCATCGCAGCTCTCAGTAATTGGCATATTTTTGGTATAAAAAGTCGAAATTTCAAACTGTGAATACATGCGAGAGCCAGAATTTGGCTCACAAATATGACTCAAGCGTCAAATTTGGGATTTTTGGGATATTTTGTAAACTGCGATTGGGGGTTTGGGCAAAATGTGACCTATCGCTGCTTTGAGAAATAGGCATCTTTTCGGTATAAAAACTCGTAATTTCAAACTGCGAATACGTGCCGAGAGCCAGAATTTGGCTCCAAAATATGGCTCTAGCGTCGAATTTGGGATGTTCGGGATATTTTTAAAACTGCAGGGAGGGTTTGGGCAAAATGCTATCCATCGCTACTTTCAGTAATTGGCATATTATCGGTATAAAAAGTCGTAATTTCAAACTGCGAATACTTACAGAGAGCCAGAATTTGGCTCCAAAATATGGCTCAAGCGTCGAATTTGGGATGTTTGGGATATTTTTAGAACTGCAGGGAGGGTTTGGGCAAATTGCGATCCATAGCTGCTTTCAGTAATTGGCATATTTTCGGTATAAAAAGTTATAATTTTAATTTTCGAACAAGTGCAGAGAGCCAGAATTTGTCTCATCACTCTCTCGAGCCTCTGCATCACCCTCTTAAGCCTCTGCATCTCTTTCTTCAGCCTATGCATCACTCTCTTCAGCCTCTGCATCCCTCTCTTCAGCCTCTGCATCATTCTCCTAAGCCTCTGCATCACTCTCTTGAGCCTCTGCATCACTCTCTTGAGCCTTTGCATCCCGCTCTTAAGCCTCTACATCACTCTCTTAAGCCTATGCATCACTCTCTTGAGCCTCTGCATCACTCTCTTGAGCCTCTGCATCCCTCTCTTGAGCCGAGAGACAAAATTTGGCTCCAAAATATGGCTCAAGCGTCGAATTTGGGATGTTTGGGATATTTTGAAAACTGCAGGCGGAGTTTGGGCAAAATGTGACCCATCGATGCTCTCAGTAATTGGCATATTTTCGGTATAAAATTTCGTAAACTCAAACTGCGAATACGTGCAGAGAGCGAGAATTTTACTCCAAAATATGGCTCAAGCGTCTAATTTGGGATGTTCAGGATATTTTGAAAACGGCAAGGGATTTTGGGCAAAGTGTAACCCATCGCCGCTTTCAGTAATTGGCATATTTTCGGTATATAAAGTCGTAATTTCAAACTGCGAATACGTGCAGAGAGCCAGAATTTGGCTCCAAAATATGACTCAAGGGGTCGAATTTGGGATGCTTGGGATATTTTGAAAACTGCAAGGAGAATTTGTGCAAATACGATCCATCGCCGCTTTCAGTAATTGGCATACTTTCGGTATAAAAGGACGTAATTAAAAACTGCGAATACGTGCAGAGAGCCAGAATTTGGTTCCAAAATATGGCTCAAGCGTCGAATTTGGGATGTTTGGGATATTTTGAAAACTGTAGGTGGGGTTTGGACAAAATGTGACCTATCGCTGCTCTCAGTAATTGGCATATTTTCGATATAAAAAGTCGTTTCTTCAAACTGTGAATCGTGCAGAGAGCGAGAAATTGACTCCAAAATATGACTCAAGCATCGAATTTGGGATGTTTGTGATACTTTGAAACTGCCGGGAGGGATTGGGCAAATTGTGACCCATCGCTGCTATAAGTAATTGGCAAATTTTCGGTATAAAGAGTAGTAATTTCAAACTAGGGGGGCTTTGGGCAGAATGTGACACATCGCCGCTCACAGTATTTAGCATATTTTCGGTATAAAAAGTCGTAATTTCAAACTGCGAATACGTGCAGAGAGCCAGAATTTGGCTCCAAATATTACTCAAGGGTTGCATTTGGAATGTATGGGATATTTTGAAAACTGCAGGGAGAATTTGTACAAAATGTGATCCATCGCCGCTTTCAGTAATTAGCATACTTTCGGTATAAAAAGACGTAATTTCAAACTGCGAACACGTGCAGAGAGCCAGAATTTGGCTCCAAAAAATTTCTCACGCGTCGGACTTGGAATGTTTGGATATTTTGAAAACTGCAGGGTAGTTTGGGCAAAATGTGACCCATCGCTGCTCTCAGTAATTGGCTTATTTTCGGTAAAAAAAAATCGTAATTTCAAACTGCCAACACGTGCCGAGAACCAGAATTTGGCTTCAAAATATGGCTCAAGCGTCGAATTCGGGACGTTTGGGATATTTTAAAAACTGCAGGGGTGTTAGGGCAATATGTGACCCATCGCCGTTCTCAGTAATTAACATATTTTTGGTATAAAAAGTCGTAATTTTAAACTTTGAACACCTGCAGAGAGTCATAATTTTCCTTCAAAAATGGCTCAAGGGTCGAATTTGAGATGTTTGGGACATTTGAAAGCTGCAGGGGGGTTTGGGCAAAATGTGTTTCCATCGCCGTTCTCAGTAACTGGCATATTTTCGGTACAAAAATCCGTTATTTCAAACTGCAAATACGTGCAGAGAGCCAGAAATTGGCTCCAAAATATGGCTCAAGCGTCGAATTTGTGATGTTTGGGATATTTGAAAACTGCGGGGAGGGTTTGGGCAAAATGTGACCCATCGCTGCTGTAAGCAATTGGTATATTTTCGGTATAAAGAGTAGTAATTTCAAACTAGGGGGGGTTTGGGCCAAATGTGACCCATCGCCGCTCTCAGTAATTAACATATTTTCGGTATAAAAAGTCGCAATTTCAAACTGCGAATACGTGCAGAGAGCCAGAATTTGGCTCCAAAATGTTACTCAAGGGTTGAATTTGGGATGTTTGGGATATTTTGAAAACTGCAAGGAGAATTTGTGCAAAATGTGATCCATCGCTGCTTTTAGTAATTGGCATACTTTCGGTATAAAAAGAGACGTTATTTCAAACTGCGAATACTTGCAGAGAGCCCAAATTTGGCTCCAAAATATGGCTAAAGCTTGAATTTGGGATGTTTGGGATATTTTGAAAACTGCAGGTTGGGTTTGGGCAAAATGTGACCTATCGCCGCACAGTAATTGGCATATTTTCGATATAAAAAGTCGTATTTCAATCTGCGAATACGTGCAGAGAGCGAGAATTTGACTCCAAAATATGACTCAAGCGTCGAATTTGGGATGTTCGTGATACTTTGAAAACTGCAGGGAGGGTTTGGGCAAAAATGTGATCCATCGCCGCTTTCAGTAATTGGCATATTTTCGGTATAAAAATACATAATTTCAAAACTGCTAATACGTGCCCAGAGTGAGAATTTGTCGCCAAAATATGGCTCAAGCGTCTACACACACACACACACACACACACACACACCACACACACACAACACACACAAGGTGAAGACCTCCTGGAATTTCTTATTTATTCGTCACACACTTCCTTTACGTTTGTACTGAATCCTTTTTCCCCTATTCTTAATTGTATAACCTTGTCCTTTACTGTTGTTTTTCTCCTGATGTGGCTATGCAGCAATTTAGGCTGAGTCTTTGTCTTTCTGCATCTCTTCTCATCCTGACATATTCATTGCCTGAATTCTGTGTGAGTGTGTGTGTGTGTGTGTGTGTGTGTGTGTGTGTGTGTGTGTGTGTGTGTGTGTGTGTGTGTGTGTGTGTGTTTACTAGTTGTGTTTACTAGTTGTGTTTTTACGGGGGTTGAGCTTTGCTCTTTCGGCCCGCCTCTCAACTGTCAATCAACTGTTTACTAACTACTTTTTTTTTTCACACCACACACACACACACACACACACCCCAGGAAACAGCCCGTGACAGCTGACTAACTCCCAGGTACCTATTTACTGCTAGGTAACAGGGGCATTCAGGGTGAAAGAAACTTTGCCCATTTGTTTCTGCCTCGTGCGGGAATCGAACCCGCGCCACAGAATTATGAATCCTGCGCGCTATCCACCAGGCTACGAGGCCCCCCTTGTGTGTGTGTGTGTGTGTGTGAGTGTGGTGTGTGTGTGTGTGTGTGTGTGTGTGTGTGTGTGTATTTGTGTGTGTGTGTGTGTGGTGTGTTTGTGTGTGTGTGTGTGTGTGTGTGTGTGTGTGTGGTGTGTGTTTGTGTGTGTGTGTGTGTGTGTGTGTGTGTTTGTGTGTTGTGTGTGTGTGTGTGTGTGTGTGTGTTTGGTGTGGTGTGTGTGTGTGTATTTGTGTGTATGTGTGTGTGTGTGTGTGTGGTGTGTGTTGTGTGTGTGTGTGTGTGTGTGTGTGTGTGTGTGTGTGTGT